>NC_053433.1:37789540-38089540 GCF_007990345.1 Gossypium hirsutum
TGGGGCTATTTAACCTTATCTGGTCAGTTACCGGAGGTATCGCAGGTGCAAGGGTGTATTAGTCAGGAATGGGGGTTGTGGAACAGCCGCATTAGTTCGAATATACTGATTGAACCAATCATTCATCACGCTATAAAAAGCCTGTCTAGCTTCATCATTCTGATTACTAGCAATAGGTTGAGAGTCCACCGGCGCTGTCCTTGCGTGGGAGCAGGCGCTACACTCTCAACATCATCAGCTACCGCTCGGTTGGGATCGGGATCCATTACTATAAGTAAACACATTTTTAACTGTCAGAAATCACCACACTATCAAATAAACGCATAATGGCATGTATAGCTAAACCCGATCGTATTACGGTAGTCCTAGAATCGACTAAACCGTAGCTCTGATACCAATAAAATTGTAACGCCCCGTACCCGAGACTGTTGCCGGAGTCGAACACGAGGTGTTAACGGACTTAATTCATTTACTTACACAGTTCATTTCGAAATTTCCAGGCAAGCTGGCTAACTGCATCACAGCCACTTTAAAAATCATATCTCGAGTTCCAAAACTTGGAAACTGATTCTGTAAATTTTTCCTGAATCTAGACTCATATATCCATCTACAAATGTTTTTTTAGAATTTTTGGTTGGGCCAATTAGTACAGTTTATTAGTTAAAGTCTCCCCTGTTTCAGGGTTCAACTACTCTGACCTTCATGTATTATGACTTAGATATCTCCTTGTACAGAGCTTCAATACATATGCCGTTTATTTCTCATGAAATTAGACTCAAAAAGGAATCTGTACATATAAAGCATGACTTCTAATTGTCTCTAGTTAATTTATGGCAAATTTCCAAAATCAGAATAGGGGATCCAGAAAACGCTCTGGCTCTGTTTCACAAAAACTTAATCATCTCATAAAATAAGGCTCATATGGTCGTTTCGTTTCTTTCATATGAAAATAGACTCATCCAGATTCGATTACATAATTTATTCACTATTTAATTCCATTCCTACTATTTTCAGTGATTTTTCAAATTCACATCACTGCTGCTGTCAGCATCTATTCTAAGGTAAATTTTACCTATTTCATAATTTTCCATAAATCAATTAGTAAATTGACATACATCATTTTCAAGTATAATCACGATTAGCCATGACGTACGTAGCACCAATAGGACCATGATTGGCCATTCCAATGGCTAATCATTACCAACATTTCCACACCACTTAATAACCATATCATAAGACTATATATACAAAATGACCATAATGTTATGCTCAAAATATACAAGCCATTTTCGCATGGCTATACGAATATACATTACCAAAAGATACTTAATTAACAACAAGGGTCAGCCCTATACATGCCATTATCAAAATTCAACTAAAAGAGTACCAAAGGGGCTTAGATAGTATGGACGACTTCGACTTTGACACTCCCGAGTCCGATAGCTGACGAACAAAATCTATAAAACAGAGAATTAAAGCAACAGAATAAGCATTTTGATGCTTAGTAAGTTTTAAGTAATGAAATTATTTACAACTAAGGTATAGCGTTCGTATGACTAAATGAACAATTGCATATACGCATATTCCTAAAATCATGTTTACTTCACGCTTCAACCATTATATTCATACACTCAGGATCAAACCTGACTAAAGGCCGGAAGCTTGTTAATCAATTGAGCGAATACTATTTAAAAGGAATCAACCTTTCCAATGCATATACGAAACATACCTTATCGTTTGGATTTTTGAGCGTATTAATTGAAGTTATTACAGCAAGATCGCTCATTTCCAAACCCAAGTACCTTCGGGATTTAGCTGGATATAGCAACTCGTACAAATGCCGTCGGGACTTAGCCCGGATATAGTAACTAGCACAGATGCCTTCGGGACTTAGCCCGGATATAGTAACTAGCACAAATGCCTTCGGGACTTAGCCCGGATATAGTCACTAGCACAAATGCCTTCGGATCTTAGTCCGGTTATCATCCGAATAATCATGCACATATATCAATAAATCATAACACATTTATATTTCATTTTCATTACTAGAACTCAAACACAAGACACTTATCAACCTTTACCATTTTCGGCTCAATAGCCACATACAAAGAGCATGATTTTGATTGGCTTTGTAACATGATCTCTATACACATTCGGCTACCAGTCATAAGTATAACTAATTACCTCGATATATAATTCAAGTAGAATCATTATATCACCGTTTATTTGTTATGCTTAAATGTCATGACTTAATCAAATCATAAACTAAGTTCCATTACTCAAAGACTTACCTCAGATGTTGTCGAACGACTTCAACGGCTATTCGATTACTTTTTCCTTTCCCTTATCAGATCTAGATCCTCTTTGCTCTAGAGCTTAATTTAAAACAATTGAATTTATTTAATTTCAAATCAAATAGGCGATTTAATATAATACATGTATATTATAAGGTTGAGGTACATATGACTTAATGGTTAACTATCACACACCATACGCATATATATGTATATATATATATTCTCTAGTCATGCACAACCCAACTTCTTACTTAGGCATTAACAACTTTATAGATATATGCATATCTATGTTAAGGCCGAATATATATAATTTAACACATTCTACAAATATGGTTATTTATAATGACTAAACACCATTTTATCTCAAGTTATACTTATAAGCACATCCATCCAAATACATTCGTACTTAAACATCATTCCGACCTAACACTCATATTACATCTATAAAACTACAAGCCGAATATACCTATACTTACATCACTTAAACATCAACCCTCAATTTCTTTGACAAAGCACATTTCCAAAAATGATAAGGCAATATAACAGCCTTTAATCCAGCTTATAATTCACACATATCACATTCCAAGCATTCACTCTATTCTATCACTTAAAGTACAAACATTACTCAATAACTTTCTAGTTCAAATTCGACAATTACACCAATTCACTAGATGATTTATTATTATTATTGTTCATTTATTCAAACTACTTAAAATTACCTTAAACTATCACAATTAACAACCATTTGTAACTTATTCATTCAACATGAAAACAACCATATATCTCTTCCATTTTCTACCATGGCCGAATGCTCAAGACACCACACCATTCCAAATTGGTCATGGGTTGAGCAAAGAACTTAATGACTAACTCAAAAATGTTAAAAATCCAAGAATCATCATTGAACTTACCTTAATTTAGCTAACCACCATAGCCGAATTTCTCAAAGCTTTTTCTCTTCTAGTTACGGTAATGAGGAGCAAAGATGGAGAAACTTTGGTTTCTCCTCCCACAAATCAACATTTTTTATTATCCATATTTTATTTTTAACATAAAATATTAACATAAAATAATTATAATATGTTTTAGTCCATAACATGGCCGGCCACCATCTAGAATTTGGCTAATTTGACATGCAAGTACAAACATTTTCTAACATGCATTAATAGGCCACTTTAACATTTGCCTAGCACATTTCTAAATTTTCTCACACAAGTCCTATTTAATACATTTCGCACCATATACACATAATTTAAGCATGAATTTTTCACACATGCATATTCATATATAATGAGCATCAAACATGATTGTAAATTATTTTTATGACTTGGTTTCGTGGTCCCGAAACCACTTTCCGACTAGGGTCAATTTAGGGCTGTCACAATGGTTTAGTCGATTCTTGGACTAACATAGTGTATAGGAGTCTAGCTATGCATGCCATTATATAACCTGTGATAGTATGATATCTCTTGACCATTTTAAATATGTTTTTTATAACAATGTCATCAAACCGTGCTGATTCCAAAGAAGCTGAAAGTAATGCTCAAGCTTCTGTGCAAAAAGCAGCCTCAAGTAGTAAAAGACCCGTACCTAACGGCCGAGAATAAGAGGCTAAATAAGCCTTCTTCTAAATGATGAATGAATGATTTACTAAATTTTTAAGAACAAACTCGACTGTATAACAACTTGCACCCCTTCTTGTTTCTCAACTAGTCTCTGATATGCGTTAAGGCACAGAGCTTATTAGAACTAGTAAGCCTCCTGTTGATAAAATTTGTAGGTATGGGGTAGAAGAATTCAGAGCTACAGCTGAAGATGATCCTGAAAGAGTTGAATTCTAGTTGGAAAACACTATCAGAGTTCTTGATAAACTATCTTGTACACCGGCCGAATGTCTAAAATGTACGGTGTCTCTGTTAAAAGACTCAACTTACCAATGGTGGAACATATTAATTTTTGTCATGCTAAAGGAAAGGGTAACTTGGGAATTTTTCCAAACTGAGTTAAAAAAAAATTAGTCAGAGATTCCTTGATCATAAAAGTAAAAACTTTTTAGAGCTTAAACAGAGACAGATGACAGTATCTAAATATGAACAGGAAGTTGTCTAACTGAGTAAATATGCTAGAGAATGTATCCCGACTGAAACCGTTATGTGTAAGTAGTTTGAAGAGGGTTTAAATGAATATATAAAATTACTGGTCGAGATTCTTGAGTTGAAAGAATTTGTTGTATTGGTTGACCGAGCATATAAAGTTGAAGAGCTTAGTAAAGAAAAAAGACAAGTTGAGATTGAAGCCAGAGCTTCAAGTAAAATATCTACGAGAAAGTCACACTAGTCGGCATCAAAGAAATCAAAGAAATAACATGACCGTTCTACTACCTCTGGGAGGTACTCTGGTAGAGACAAAGGTACCCGACGCTTTAGTCCAAGATCTCAGGCTACATCTGTAGCAAGTGCAGATAGTGTTAGAAACACTAAACCCAAGTGCAAACACTATAATAAGCTACATTTTTGTAACACCCAAAACTCGACCCAGACGTTATGGCTGAATCTGGCACGTCACATTGAAGTGTTTTAGCGAAAACCTTGTTTTCATTGGAAACGCTTCCTTAAAACAAAAAACCTTAATTACTTTGTAAAATCTCTTTTCAGTTGCGAAAGCTTTATTTAGAACATCTGATTTTATGAAAACTCTTCATTTAAAAATTGAGTTGTGAAAACGTAGTATTTAAAAACAGTTACGGTTTAGGAAACCACGTTCTACTTCTAATAAATATAAAGCATAAAAAAATGATAATAATCCAAATTTGAAATATTAGCCGGAGGAAAGACCTTGTTACAACCCAGATCAAATAGAAATAGTTTAAAGTCAATATATTAAAAAGTTACATAAAGACTAAGTCTAAACTTTTTATGCTAGTTGGCCACCTCTGAGTCCTTCCATCCATCGAACCGCCTACTGAGGATCACCTGAAAAGTTTAGAAGGAGAGGGGTGAGTTTCAAAAACTCAGTGTGTACAACCCTCAACGAGTATAAAGCAATCGTTAGTCATTTTGGGTCAGAGCCGAATTCAATAACGGTGGTCTCTAGGGCTTATCCCAAATTAGCCTCGGTTAGGCCGAAGCCCACATCGCAATAATATCACAACAATATCATACATGCAATGCAATGCAGTGCAATCCCATCCCAATAATCCATCCGCTACACACTAGCTCCGTCCCTCAACACATCATGTGGGGATATAAATATCGACCCACCCAACTGATACACATCCATGGTAGCTCGGTTGCGGAACTACCTTCATTTACACATTAGGCTTAAAAGACGTTGGTGGATCCACGATTGTCAAGTAACCATGCAATCCTCATATACTTCCTCCGTTCCATAATACCCAACCCATATGCAACCTAAGCAGAATATCATATGCATGCAGAAGACATGCATGTCACATCCATAAAACTTACATTCAACACCTAGGGGTATTTCGGTCATTTTTGACCTTAGGGGCATTTCAATAATTTTTCCTTTTACTACAGTTTTCACTTACCTTGGCCAGTTAACAAATCCTGTGAGCTAAGATGAACGAATACTATGCACTAGGTAGGATTCCAGAGAAGAAGAGGTGAGTCATTAAGACCGCTTAAGTACCAAGCTCTCCCTAGATCCAATCCTAGACATACATATACTCGTTGCCACACCTTAACCCTATGACTTGTCCACGATCGCAATATATTAATTAAGTTTTATGTAGTCATCATATACTAGGCCCAAAACCCCTTACAAAGCCCAGTCAAGTTCACATACCTGTATATGGCCCACTAGGCCCAATCACATTTATATGGCCCATTAGGCCCAAATCACATTTATATGACCCATCAGGCCCAATTCACATTTATAGTCATGTTCACATATGATTTTTCATCACATAGCATCAATAATTAATTTTTTCCTATTATCGACCCAACAGCCCATCAGGCCCATTAAGCCTAATCTGGCCCGTTTGGCCAATTCACAGCCCAAGCCCATGGAATCGCTCATGGGGCCTTAGAGAACCTATCAGTTTCCATCTCACGAGTGTTCGCACACTCGCAAAATTGCCGTAGTTAAACTTTTAGCTTTTCGATATTTTGGCTTTTCGGCATTTTTGCTTTTGCCGATCTACTTGTATGTGCAATGTGTGTACACACCTTCGGCTTTATATCAAGTTACCATAGGGTAGAAGTACACACCTTATCACCTAGAGTACTAAGTATTCATAATCGCCCGAACCTTGACTAGATTGATCGACTGCGATCTTCCTATGTAACTCAAAATCTGACGTAGTCCCCCTTTCGCATCCAGGTGGAAAGTCCCTAACGACTGACACCTTACGTCACTTAAACTTGGGAGCCTCTATCCCAACCTATCTGCTAGAACCCCATTTTTCCATCAGCGATCACACTCTTGAATGAGAGGGAAAAAGAGAAATAAATGGAAAAACTGTAGGTTAACGAATGTTTTTGAAACAATAAAGAAGAAACGACTTTTAAGAGTGTAGAAACGAAAGAACTTAGAAATATTTAAAAAAAGTCGAAGAAGATCTAATTCACTTACCGATTGCGAGATTGCTTTCCAACAAGAAATCAAACCCCCAAAGTGTATGAATCGGCTTTTAAATGAAAAAGAAACAGTCGACTAAGTTGAAGAAGGAAGAGATTGATTCGGTTAAAATAGGGAAGAAAAGAGCAAGAATTTGGCTTAAAGAAAAGAGAAGGTGATATGCGACTAAAGCACACAAAAACAACAAATGCCCTTACTCGCCTGTACGACACACATATTTATACTAAAAAAATAAAAAATAAAAAATACATCTACACTCCTCAATCGACTTAAACTCGTCAAGAAAATTTCTCTTCAAATTCTCCAATTTTATCACCATCATATCTACCCTTAATCTTCATCATAATCCCCTTGATTTTAGCCAAAAATTCCAATTTGAATTGCATTCAAATTACTTCCACCGTACAACACTTGAGTAGCAAAATTAAATTCTCCCTTTGTGCGCACCTCCACTCGAATTCCAAACCTCAAGGTTACTCTACCTCTCCACACGCTGCTGGCCACTGCACCGCATCCTTTCTTACCCTACCATTCAGTCACAATTAATTATAAGGCTTATATGCCTAAGCCTCAGTTTTCTTAAAGAATAAAAATTTAAACTTTTCCAGGCCTGGGATTCAAACCTGCTTCCTCTTATAACCATAACATGCTTCACGCCACTGCACCGTAGGTGCTCTTGTGCCATATTCCATCTCTAACTATTTTTAAGGCCTATTAACCCGCAACCTGGTTATCCTAAAAATATTTGCTACCATTCAAATTCGAACCCTTGATCTCTTGGCTGCGCTATTCGTCCCTTGGCACCAAGCCACAAGGTCTTTTGTGCCATTTCTCCTCCCCAATTAATTATAAACTTTTTCTGTCGACCTCCAGGTTGTCTAAAAAAAAACCCAAAACTTCTGCTCATGCTGCGACTTGAACCCAACACTTCTCTTTACTCTTACGCCATCATGCCACTAGCCCAAGCATATCCTTGTGTTGAATTCCCACCTAACATATTTATAAAGCCTAAACGCTAGCTTCCCTACTAATCTTATGCGAAATAAAATTTTTTTGCCAAGGCCAGGACTTGAACCCTGGACCTCCTGCTTAATACCTACGCCTTTTGCCACTAGGCCACATGCTTCCTTGTGTTAGATTTTACCAGGCCTTATTAATATGCCTTCCACCTAATGCTCAAGGTTCTTTAGAAAAAAATGCAAAATTTTGCTAAATCCCTAGATCGAACCCAGGACTTTTTCCACACTACCAACCCTTCCTAAATAATTTAACAATTAAACTAAACACACAATTATAAAATATTTAAACCCTTTCTTTTATTTAAGCAGCCTTTTAACCGATCCCAAACTCAAGGCCCATTACTTGTAGGCCCAAAATTAGGGTGTTACAATTTTGGTGAGTGTAGAATGAAAAGTAGAGCTTGTTTCAGATATGGTTCCTTTGACCACTATCTTAGAGATTGCACGGAGAAACCTGAAAAAGATACTATTCAAATTTTGAGGCCGAGCAACATAGCCACGAGAGGTAGACCACCTCATAACTCTGACAATGTGAGTGGTAGTCATGGTACGACGAAAGATTCCACTATAAGATCTGAAGTACAAGCACTAGCTAGGACATATGCTATTCTTACACGTGAAGATGCCTCTGATGTTTTTACTGGTACTTTCTCTCTTATTGATACTGATGTAACTGGTTTAATTGATTTCGGTTCAACTCATTCATACATTTGCATGATTTTAGTGTCTAATAAAACTTTGCCTATTGAGTCCACTAAATTCATGGTTAAAGTATCAAACCCCTTAGGCCAGTATGTGATGGTTGATAAAATTTGCAAGAACTATCTGTTAATGATACGTGGTTACTATTTCCCTGCTGATTTGATGCTACCATTTGATAAATTTGATGTGATTTTGGGTATGGATAGGTTAACTCAACATGATGCAGTGGTAAATTGTAAACAAAAGCATATTGCGTTGAAATGTCAAACTGGTGAAATGCTTTGTATTGAATTTGATAAATTTGACAGATTATCTAATATGATATCAGCTATGTCAATACAAAAATATGTCAGGAAAGGTTATGATGCTTATCTTTCTTATGTGTTGGACACTAAAGTATCTGAATCGAAGATTAAATCAGTGCCAATGGTTTGTGAGTATCCTGATGTGTTTCTAGAGGAGTTACCCAGATTACCGCCGGTTTGGAAAGTTGAATTTTCTATAGATCTTGTATCGGGAACAATATCAATATCTATAGCACCATACAGAATGGCACCTATAGATTTGAAAGTACAGTTGCAAGAACTGGCTGACAAGGGTTTTGCTTGACCTAGTTTTTCACCTTGGGGTGCACCAGTTTTGTTTGTTAAGAAGAAGGATGGATTATTAAGATTACGTATTGATTATGAATAACTCAACAAAGTTACAATCAAGAATAAATATCCACTACCTAGCATTGATGATTTATTTGATAAGTTAAAAGGTGCTACAGTGTTCTCAAAGATTGACCTTCGTTCGGGTTATTAATAGTTACGAGTGAAAGAGTCTGATGTGCCAAAAATAACATTCAGAACCAGGTATGGACAGTACGAATTTCTTGTGATGAAAATTGGCTTAACTAATACACCTATGACGTTCATGGATTTAATGAATAGAATTTTTAGACTGTACTTGGATAGATTTGTTGTGGTATTTATTGATGATATCTTGGTATATTCCCGAGATGAAACTGAGCATACCGAATATCTGAGAATTATTTTGCAAACTTTGCAAGAAAAACAATTGTATGCTAAATTTAGCAAATGTGAGTTTTGGCTTTGGGAAGTTGGTTTTCTGGGACACATAGTATTAGACGAAAGCATCAAAGTTGATCCAAATAAAATTTTAGCTATTGTTAGATGGAAACCACCAAAAAAATATATCTGAAGTCAAAAGTATTTTAGGATTAGCTGGCTATTATCAGAGATTTGTAGAAGGGTTTTCATATGATAGCTTCACCGATGACAAGATTATTACAAAAAGATGTAAACTTTGAATGGACTGACAAATGTCAGCAAAGTTTTGACCAGTTGAAAGCCCTATTGACTGGAGCACCATTTTGGTTCAGCCTGAATTGTGTAAGAAATTTGTGATTTACAGTGATGCATCATTGAATGGTTTAGGTTGTGTTTTGATGCAAGAAGGTAAAGTAATAGCCTATGCTTTAGACGGCTAAAGCCACATAAAAGAATTACCCGATACATGATTTAGAATTGGAAACTATTGTCTTTGCGCTAAAATTTGGAGACATTATTTGTTCCGTGAAAAGTGTCATATATTTATCAATCATAAAAGCTTAAAGTATCTGATGTCGCAAAAAGATTTGAATCTGAGACAACATAGGTGGCTTGAATTGTTGAAAGATTATGATTTGGTTATCGATTATTATCCGGGAAAAGTGAATGTAGTGGCAGATGCTATGAGTAGGAAGTCTCTGTTTGCCTTGCGAGCAATGAATACCCGATTGTCATTGTCTGATGATGGTTCAATCTTAGCTGAGCTAAAAGCTAAACCAATGTTTCTACAACAGATCTGCGAAGCTCAGAAAAGTGATAATGAGTTACGAGCTAAACGGGTCCAGTGTGAATCGACTTCTGATTTAGAATTTCAAATAGGACCCGATGATTGTCTGTTATTTAGAGGTAGAGTTTGTGTACTGAAGAATTTAGAGCTTATACAAAAGATTTTGCACAAAGCTCATAATGGCACTATGTCTGTTCATCCAGGGAGTAATAAAATATACAATGATTTGAAAAAGATGTACTGGTGGCCAAAATGAAAAGCGATATTTTTGAATCTGTATCTAGATGTTTGATATGTCAGCATGTTAAAGCTGAACATCAGGTACCTTCAGGATTGTTATAGCCAATGACGATACCAGAATGGAAATAAGAAAGAGTTACAATGGATTTTGTATCGGGGTTACCCCTATATCTGAAAGAGAAAGATGCCATATGGGTAATCATTGACCGTTTGATGAATTCTACACATTTTATTCCAGTACGTATTGATTTTTCTCTAGCTAGATTAGCTGAGTTATATGTTTTAGAAATTTTTAGACTACATGGAGTGTCGATCTCTATTATTTCAGATAGAGATCCGCGTTTCACATTTTGATTCTAGAATAAGTTACAAGAGGCTCTAGGTACGCAATTACATTTCAGTACTGCATTTCATCCTCAAGCGGATAATCATTCTGAACATATGATTCAGATTCTTGAAGATATGCTTCGATGTTGTGTACTAGAATTCGAAGGCAATTGGGTGAAATATTCGCCATTAGTCGAATTTGTATATAATAATAGTTATCAGTCAAACATAAAAGTGGCACCGTATAAAGCTTTGTGTGGTTATAAATATAGAACTTCATTGTATTGGACTGAGCTCAGTGAGAAAAAAGATACATGGAGTTGATTTGATCCGTGAGACTAAAGAAAAAGTGAAAGTAACTCGAGACAGCTTACAAGCAGTTTCTGATTGTCAGAAATCCTATGCAGATATTAAACGTAAAGAGATAGAATTTCAAGTTGGTGACAAAGTATTTTTGAAAGTTTCACCTTGGAAGAAAGTTCTTTAGTTTGGCCGTAGAGAAAAACTGAGTGCACGATTTATCGGGCCGTATGAAATCATTGAAAGAATCAGACCTATTGCATACCGATTAGCTTTACCACCAAAGCTTGACAGAATTCACAATTTTTTTCATGTATCTATGTTACGACGGTATCGGTCAGATCCTTCACATATTACCTCCCTGACGAATGTCAAGATTTAGCCTGACATAACATACAGTGAGGAACAGATCAGAATTCTGGCACATAAAGTAAAAGAACTGAGAAATAAATAAGTAGCTTTATTAAAAGTTCTCTGGCAATGGGACGGTATAGAAGAAGCTACCTAGGAACCCGAGGAAGCAATGATAAAGCAATACCCGAACCTCTTTATGGGTAAGATTTTCGAGGATGAAAATTTCTTAAGGGGAAGAGAGTTGTAACAGCCCGTTTTCAGTGAAACTGGAACAGTGGTTTCAAGACTACAAATTCGAGTCAAGAAGAAAAAAATTATTTTAATATTATTTCATGGTCTGCATTATGGTAGAAATATCTTATGAGAATTTCGTAAAGAAATTTTACCGATTACATGTCTAATTTGATGTAAAGGACAAAATTGCATAAAGTGAAAAAGTTGAATTCTAGTAGCAAAAGGGATCAAATAGCTATGGAATTCAAAATTTGAGATCCTTATATGACAAATAGACCATTTAGAGGAATTAGTAGATAAGGATGATTAGTTATCAATGGAATTTAGCAAATTGTAAATGTTAATTTTGGAAACTAGGTATTAAAGTAATATTAAATAAAAAAATCTAATATCATCATTTTTATTATCTTTCCTAAATTAAAGACATGGAAATCCTATTTTTGCGTGTTGAGCTCAAGCAAGTTATTTTGGCTTTAGGTATGAATTCTTGTCTCGTTTTTAATAATCTTTATGTTTCCAAGATCGTAATAACTTAATCCAGCTATCTCGGGGATAAATTTGTAAAACTATCAAAGTATTAGGGTTTTTCCATGGATAAATGTAGTTGAATTATGAAGTTTTCTAGTAGAAAATGAAAGGTTTTTGATAGATAAACAACTTTTGTAAAGAGAATCTTGATGAAATTATGATTTAGGGACTAAATTGAAAAGATGGAAAATTTATGGAAAAATTCTAAATTTTGTGAAATAAATGGGCTACTATTGTGATATATAAAAATCAGCTAAGCTTGGAGTAAGGATTAAATTGTATGAATTTAATTTTTCGAGCCTAGGGACAAAAACGTAATAATTAAAAGTATAGAGGCAAAATTATAATTTTACCAAAGATATGTGGAATGAATTGAATATGAATTGTATTAAATTGAGCTAAATTTACTCGTATAGATTTGGATAGACCAAATACTGAGTTAGAACGAGGAAAAGAAACAGTATCGATTAGTGGCTTACAAGTTTACGAACACTTATCGAGGTAAGTTCATGTAACTAAATTGTATGTTTATATGTTTAAATTGAGTGATATGTATGTGAAATGTATAATTTTCATGAATAAGTATTGATCACATATTCGAAAATATCTAACAAGTACGAAGTCCTGTTTGAACCTAATAAATTCGATGGATACAAATGACATTGTCATTAAGGGTTCATGATTGGTTGTGGTCCTGCATGTGTTGTGGACACACCATGGCTCTCACGAGCTTCCCAATTAATGGCTCTCTTGAGCTTCCCGTTTATGGCTTGTATGAGCTTCCTGATAATTGGCTCTCATGAGATTCTTGATTAATGGCTCTTAAGAGCTACCCGATATTGGCTCGCATGACCTTCCCGATTACGGCTCGCATGAGCTTTGTAACAACCCAGTTTAGACCCTAGTCAGAATAGTGGTTTTGGGACCACAAATTTGAGTTAGTAAAATATTTAATATTATTTTTCGTTCTTATTATATGTCTACTGATATCTGTGAAATTTACGTATGAAAATTTTATCATTTGCGTGCTTAATTTGCAAAAAGGACTTAATCGAGTAAAATGAAAAGGGACCTTCTATTTGATTAAGTACTTATTTGTTATGGTTTATTAATTGTAAAGTCCTTAAAATGAGATTAGACCACTATTAAGGTTAGTGGACGGTTATGGACTTAATATAAGTGATGTTATAATATTTTAAGTAAGGTTAATTTGGTAATTGAATTAATAGGTTAAAATTTAATAAAAAAATGAAATATGGCTTCATAATCATCTTCATCAACTGAAAATACAAAGAAAAGAGAAAGAAAAAGAGTTCTAGGGTTTCGACACTTTGAGATTGGATTAAGGTATGTGTTTTTTTATCGATTTTTGATAATTTCTACATTTTTGTGATCGTTGCTTAGTTTTCTATCAAGCCCATGTCCCAATTTCCGATTTTGTTGTTGATTTTGAGTTATGCCATTGATGAAACTATGAGTATTATGAAGTTTGATGATAGTATATGGAAGATTGATGTTGGGTTAACATGTTTTGTCTTTGAATTTTTGATGAATTTGAGTAATTTGGGCTAAATTGTGAAAATAAGAATTGAGGGACTAAAATGTGAAATAAATGAAATATGTGGGCTTATATGAACTTGGTATAAGGAAATTTTGTGTATTTTGTGATTTTATTAATTAGGCACTAAAGTGTTAAAATGTGACAATGTGGGGACTAATTTGTAAAATGCCTTGAATATGTGTGTATGGATTGAATTGAATAATTTTTTGAATAAAAGGGTTAATTTTGAATACATATAGATCAAGAAAAGAGGAATTCGGATCTAGATCGAGGGAAATCAAAAGTTATCGAGTAAACGATTTGAATTGTCAATTCTGAGTACGAAATAAGTTCGTACGTGATAAATGATGTTACAATTTAAGTTTTAATGCTTTGATAATGCATAAGGTATATATATTTGATTATGGTTTGAACACGATGATAAATTGATTATGTTTGGCACTAAGTGTGCGATTCAAAAATAGCTTCAGTTATAAATAGCACTAAGTGTGCGAATTGGAATAGCTTTGGCTATATGAGGAACTAAGTGTACGATACCAAGATAGCTTCGGTTATTTGAGATGGAACTTAGGTGCGAGATCGTTACAGCTTCGGCTAACTATTAAAGCACTAAATGTGCGAATTCCTAAAGCATGAAAAGACTTCTGAAAAATGAATGTATTGAATGAGAGGTGAGAATGAAATGAATAAATACAAGAAAGTTCAGGTATGTACGATATCTACGTGGTAGATGATACTATGTATATGAAGCTTGATGAAATTGTATGAACATATTAAATGTGATGGAATATAATTGATGGATGATTTGTGAACTACTAAGTGTTATTATTTGATGTTTCATATTATATAAACTGTTGATTTTATTCGGTGGGAACTTACTCAACTTTAAAGCTTACTGTGTGAAATGTTCTCTGTTTTATAGTGTTATAAAGCTAGCTCAAATCTGGGGATTATCAGCGACTCCTTCACACTATCGAATATTTATTTTGGTACCATTTTGAGAGTTGTAAATATGGTATATGGCATGTATAGGCTAGAAGTATTTGAATATGTTTTGTAATGTGTATATCATGCCATGTGATATGGCTATATTATGGTTGAACTTATTGTTCGATTTTGATATATGATATGTGTTGCAAAAATGATATGTTTGGTGTATATATATGACCTAATGAGAAATGATCAATTTGGTAAGTTGGTAATGTGATTTAGTTATAGAAATGGTATGATCTTGGCATGAGATTGGATGTGAAATATTAAGATAAGGATATGCTTGAATGTTTGAGTTTGCTATGTGGTTTTTGGTATGGTTGGAATTGGTTAAAAAGGATAATATATGTTGTTAATGAAATGGCGTGAATGATGTATGTTTTAGTTGCGAATTGGTTGAGAATTTGGTATAAAATGTTTGGTTTTGATCATGTAGGGAGGACCCAAAATTAGGGTAGCAAATTGGCCTTATAAATGGCCTAATTTTGTCCACACGGGCAGAGACACGGGTGTGTGTCTCAGCCACGTGTGACACACGGTTATGTTGCACGACTGTGTGTCCCCTGGGGTACCTTACGAATTAAAGTTAAAATACCCTACAGTTTTGACACGGCTTATACACACAGGCGTGTCTACCAGTCGTGTGTGGTAAACCGGCTGGCACATGGGCATGTGGTCTGCCATGTGACCCAAGTCAGTAGCCTCCTTAATTTTCACACGGCCTGGCACGCAGGCGTATCTTGTGGCATGGACAAGTCAGTATGTATGCCCTGTTTTGCCACAGTATAGACACACGGGCATATCTAATGCTGTGTGAGGCACACAGCCTGTTCGTAGAGGCGTGTGACCTTTATAACTTAGTAAAATGTTTAAGTTTTGGAAAAATTTGTATATGCTTGGTTTAGTCTCGACTCCTTCCTAATGCATGTTTAACGTCTCGATGACCTAAGAAAGGGACTTTATGTTGATGTTTGATTATGATATGATGACGTATGAATTTTAGATTGTGAAATGAATTCAAAATGTTTCGATTGTTTGGTAATGCCTCTTAACCCTAGTTTGGCAACGAATATAGGTTAGGGGTGTCATATTTGATTGGTATCAGAGCTACGGTTTAGTCGACTCTAGGACTAACATAGTAAGTGAGAGTCTAGCTATACATGCCATATATATATAAATTTCGATAGTGTGATGATTCCTGACAGTTAAAATGTGTTTTTCATATAGCTAATGGTTCCCGAATGAGCGATAGCTGATGATGTTAAAAGCAATACGCCCGCTCCCACTTAAAGAGCAGTGCCGACCAAATCTAGGCCGGTAGTTAGGGAGGAGAGGCTAAGCAAGCCTTCTTCCAAATGATGACTGAGTGTTTATAGAATTCGCACGAATGAAATCGGCTTCTCAATAACCTCTACCCCTACCTATTCCTCAATAAGTCCCGGTTGTGCCACAAGTAATAGATCTAATTCGATTGAGTAAGCCACCTATTGATAAGATTTGTAAACACAGGGCTAAAGAGTTTCGGGATACAGTTAATGATAATGCTGAGAAGGCTGAGTTCTGGCTTGAGAACACTATCCGAGTATTCGATGAATTGTCCTATACTCTAGAAGAATGTATCAAATGCGTAGTATCTTTACTTAGAGATAATGCATATCATTGTTGGAAAACGTTGAGATCAGTGGTTCCTAGAGAAGGAGTTACTTGGGAATTGTTTCAGACAGAGTTTAAAAAAAAGTACATAAGCCAGAGATTCCTCGATCAGAAAAATAAGGAGTTTCTAGAATTTAAACAAGGTCGGATGACCGTTATTGAGTATGAAAGAGAATTCATACGTTTAAGCAAATATGCCCGAGAATATGTGTCTACTGAAGAGATCATGTGTAAAAGATTTGTTGATGGATTGAAGCAGGCATAAAACTGTTGGCCGAGATACTTGAACTAAAAGAATTCGTAGTATTGGTTGAGAGGGCCTGTAAAGCCGAGGATCTCAACAAAGAAAAGAGAAAAGCTGATTCAGAGGCTAGAGATTCGAGAAAGAGATTAATGAATAAATCTTATCATTCCTCGTCAAAGAAATCTATAAATTTTGTTGATCGATCGATAGCTTCAACGGGATATTAGAATAGAGATCGTGGAAAGCAATATACCAACCCTAAAGCTTAAACTACCTTAGTATCGAGTGTTGGTAATACAAAGGATGTAAAGCCTGAGTGTAAACAATGTGCAAGATGGTATTTTGGATATTGCTGGGGGAAAACTAATAACAGAGCTTGTTACAGTTGTGGTTCACGAGATCACTTTATAAAAGATTGCCCAGAGTTAGTTAAAAAAGATAATGCTCAGAACATGAGGTTGAGTAACATCACAGCTAGAGGTAGACAACCGAGAAGCATGGGAAATGTGAGTGGTGGTAAAGGTGTGACGCGAGACACTACAGTTAGATCTGATGCTAGAGCACCTGCACGAGCCTATGCTATTCGAGCACATGAAGATGTGTCATCTTGAGATGTTGTTACCTATACTTTTACGCTCTATGATACTAAAGTTATTGCATTGATAGATCTAGAGTCTACTCATTCGTATATATGTGTGAATTTAGTATCCTGTAAGACTTTGCTTGTAGAGTTTACTCAATTTGTAATTATAGTATCAAACCCCTTAGGCAAGTGTGTATTGGTTGATAAAGTGTGCAAGAATTGTCCATTGATGATTTGGGGTAATTACTTTTCGATTGATTTGATGTTGTTACCATTTGACGAGTTTGACATAATCCTGGGTATGGATGGGCTAACATTGCATGATACTGTTGTAAATTGAAACAAAAGATAATTGATTTGAGATGACAGAGTAATGAGATTATTCGAATTGAATCAAATGTTTTGAGTGGATTGCCAACTATGATTTCAATGCTGTTAGCTCAGAAATATGTGAGAAAGAGTTCCGAAGCTTATTTAGCTTATGTGCTTGACACGAAAGTAACTGAAAAGAAGATTGAATCAGTGCCAGTTGTTTATGAATATCCAAATGTGTTTCCTAATGTATTACCGAGTTTACCTCCGATCCGAGAAGTTGAGTTTGGTATCGAATTAATACAAGTCAATAGCTCTGTACAGAATGGCACTAACTGAATTAAAAGAGTTGAAAGCTCAGTTGCAAGAATTGACAGATAGAGGCTTCACACGAACGAGTTATTCTCCCTGGGGTGCACTGGTTTTGTTTGTGAAAAGGAAAGACGAAACTAGGAGAATGTACATCGATTATCGACAACTCAATAAAGTGACGGTCAAGAACTTATATCCATTCCCGTGGATAGAAGATTTGTTTGATCAGTTGAAAGGGGCTACAATGATTTCAATGATAGATCTGAGATCAGGTTACTATCAGTTGCGAGTAAAAGATTCAGACATTTCAAAAACTACTTTTCGAACAAGGTACGGTTACTATGAGTTTTTAGTTATGCCTTTCGGATTAACGAATGCTCCTATTATCTTTATGGATTTGATAAATAGAATTTTCAAACCGTATTTAGATCAATTTTTCATCGTATTCATTGATGACATTTTGATTTATTCGCGTGATGAAACCGAACATGTCGAGCATTTGAGAATAGTGCTACAGACTTTGCGAGATAAGAAGTTGTATGTGAAGTTTAGCAGATGTGAATTCTGGTTTCACGAAGTTTGTTTTCTAGGCCATATTGTGTCAGTATCAGGTATCCAAGTCGATACGAGCAAAATTTTAGCTATTTTGGATTGGAAGCCTCCGAGAAATGTTTCTAAAGTCCGTAGTTTTCTGGGACTTGCTGGTTATTATCGACGATTTGTGAAAGGCTTTTCTTTGACAGCGACTCCGTTGATGAAATTGCTTCAAAAAGATGTGAAATTTGAATGGTCTGAAAGGTGTCAAAAAAGTTTTGATCAGTTGAAAGCTTTATTAACCGAAGCTCCGGTATTAGTTCAGCTAGAATCGAGTAAAGAATTTGTGATCTATAGTGATGCATCTTTGAATGGTTTAGGCTGTGTTTTGATGCAGGAAGGCAAAGTCATAGCTTATGCCTCGAGATAGTTAAAACCGCATGAAAAGAATTATCCAATGCATGACCTTGAATTAGCTGCGATTGTGTTCGCTTTGAAAATTTGACTCGGTGAGAAATGTCAAGTTTATTCCGATCACAAAAGCTTAAAATATTTGATGTCTCAGAAAGATCTGAATCTACAACAGCAAGATGGTTAGAGTTGTTAAAAGATTACGAGCTTGTAATTGGCTACCATCTGGGAAAGGCCAATGTTGTTGCTGATGCTCTAAGTCGAAAATCATTGTTTGCATTGCGTGCGATGAATACTCAGTTAAATTTGTTTAGTGATGGTTCAGTTTTAGCTAAGTTGAAAGCAAGATAGTTATTTATTAAGTAGATTTATGAAGCTCAGAAGGATGCTGAAGTAAATTTGATAATGAATTGTTAGCAAAACGAACTCAATGTGATTTGAATATTGATTCAGAATTCCAAGTTGATGCTGAAGGATGTTTGAGATTCAGAGGCTGAATATGTGTTCCGAGAAATTCATAGTTGATTCAGATGATTTTAAATGAAGCTTATAGCAGTCAGATATCTATTCATCCGGGTAGTACTAAAATGTATAATGATTTGAAATAGCTTTATTGGTGGCATGGTATGAAACAAGATATGTCAGACTTTGTTTCAAAGTGTTTGATTTGTCAACAAGTGAAATCGAAAAAGGTTCTGTCTAGATTACTTCAACCTATTATGATTCCAAAGTGGAAATGGGATAGAGCGATGATGGATTTTGTTTCAGGTTTACCCCTATCTCCGCGAAAGAAGGATTCTATCTAGGTTGTAGTTGACCGATTGACGAAATCAGCTCATTTTATTTTGGTACGATCTAATTACTCACTTGATAAGTTAGTTGAGTTATATATTTATGGTATTGTGAGACTGCATGGGGTGCCATTGTCTATTGTGTCAGATAGAGATCCGAGATTCACTTCGCGGTTTTGGAAGAAACTATAAGAGGCATTAGGTATGAAATTGTATTTTAGTACTACTTTTCCCCCACAGACAAATGGAAAATCTGAGCGGATTATTCAGATACTCAAGGATATGTTAAGATGTTGCATTCTTGAGTTTGAAGGTACGTGGGAATAGTATTTTCCATTGATTGAAGTTGTGTATAATAATAGTTTTCAATCGAGCATTAAAATGGCACCGTACGAAGCCTTATATGGTAGAAAATTCCGTACACCATTGTATTGGTCAAATCTTAGTGAGAATAAAATACATGGGTTTGATTTGATAAAAGAGACTGAACAGAAAGTAAAATTTATTAGAGATAGCCTGAAATCAGCTTCAATCATCAAAAATCTTACACAGATTTGAAACAAAAAGATATTGAATTTGAGATCGGTGATAAAATGTTTTTGAAAGTATCACAGTGGAAGAAAGTACTCTGATTTGGCAGAAAAGTCAAATTGAGTCCGAGGTTCATCGGGTCGTATGAGATTATAGAGCGTATAGGGCCTATTGCTTATAGATTGTTGTTGCCACCAGAGCTAGAAAAGATTCATGATGTGCTTCACGTATCGATGCTTCGATGATACATATCTGAACCCTCGCATGTGGTTTCTCTGTCTGAGATTAAGATTCAGTCTGATATGACCTACGATGAAGAATCGATCTGTATCTTAGCTCGTGAGGTTATAGAACTACGAAATAAGAAAATTTCGTTAGTAAAAGTGATGTGGCATCGACACGGTGTTTAAGAGATTACGTGGGAGAACGAAGATGCTATAAGACAGTAATATCTGAATCTTTTCAATAGTAAGATTTTCGTGGATGAAAATCCTTAAGGGGGAGAGTTGTAACAGCTTGGTTTAGACTCTAGTCGGAATAGTGGTTTGGGGACCACAAATCTGAGTCAGTAAAATATTTTAATATTATTTTCCGTGCTTATTATATGTGAATTGATATCTGTGAAAATTCCGTATGAAAATTTTATCATTTGTGTGCTTAATTTGCAAAAAGGACCTAATCGAGTAAAATGCAAAAGTGGCCTTCTATTTGATTAGGTACTTATTTATTATGGTTTATTAATTGTAAAGTCTTTAAAATGAAATTGGGCCACTATTAAGGTTAGTGGACGGTTATGGACTTAATATAAGTGATGTTGTAATGTTTTAAGTAAGGTTAATTTGTTAATTGGATTAATAAGTTATATTTTAATAAAACAAAATGAAATATGGCTTCATAACATCTTCATCAACCAAAAATACAAAGAAAAGAGAAAGAAAAAGAGTTCTAGGGTTCCGACACTTTGAGATTAGATTAAGGTATGTGTTTTTGATCAGTTTTTGATAATTTCTACTTTTTTGTGATCATTGCTTAGTGTTCTTTCAAGCCCATGTCTCAATTTCTGATTTTGTTGATGATTTTGAGTTATGCCATTGATGAAACTATGAGTTTTATGAAGTTTGATGATAGTATATGGAAGATTGATGTTGGGTTAACATGTTTTGTCTTTGAATTTTTGATGAATTTGAGTAATTTGGTCGAAATTGTGAAAATGAGAAATTGAGGGACTAAAATGTGAAATAAATGAAATATGTCGGCTTATATGAACTCTATGAAAATTTGGCTAAGCATGTGTATAATGAAATTTTGTGATTTTATAAATTAGGGACTAAAATGTTAAAATGTGAAAATGTGAGGCCTAATTTGTAAAATGCCCTAATTATGTGTATATGGATTGGATTAAGTAATTTTTCGAATAAAATGGTTAATTTTGAATACATATATATCAAGAAAAGAGGAATTTAGATCTAGATCGAGGGAAATCGAAGATTATTGGGTACACGATTTGAATTGTCAATTCTGAGTACGAGGTAAGTTCGTGCGTGATAAATGATGTTACAATTTAAGTTTTAATGCTTTGATAATGCAGAAATTGCATATATTTGATTATGGTTTGAACACGATGATAAATCGATTATGTTCGGCACTAAGTGTGTGATTCAAAATAGCTTCCGCTATAAATAGCACTAAGTGTAAGAATTGGAATAGCTTCGGCTATATAAGGCATTAAGTGCTCGATACCGAGATAGCTTTGGTTATTTGAGATGGCACTAAGTGTACGTGATCATTACAGCTTCGACTAACCATTAAAGCATTAAGTGTGTGAATTCTTAAAGCATGGAAAGACTTTCGAATGAATTAATGTATTGAACGAGAGGTGAGACTAAAATGAATAAATACGAGAAAGTTCAGGTATGTACGATACCTATGTGGTAGATGATACGATGTGTATGAAGCTTGATGAAGTTGTATGAACATATTAAACGTGATGGAATAGAATTGATGGATGATTTGTGAACTACTAAGTGTTAATATTTGATGTTTCGTATTATATAAACTGTTGATTTTATTCGGTGCGAACTTACTAAGCTTCAAAGCTTATTGTGTGAAGTATTCTCTATTTTAAAGTGTTATAAAGCTAGCTCAGATCTAGGGATCGTTAGTGACTCATTCACACTATCGGATATCTATTTTGGTACCATTTTAAGAGTTGTAAATATGGTATATGGCATGTATAGGCTAGAAGTATTTGAATATGTTTTGTAATGTGTATATCATGCCATGTGATATGGCTAGATTATGGTTGAACTTATGGTTTGATTTTGATATATGATATGTGATGCAAATATGATATATTTGGTGTATATATATGACCTAATGAGAAATGGTCTATTTGGTAAGTTGGTAATGTGATTTAGTTATAGAAATGGCATGATTTTGGCATAAGATTGGATGTGAAATATTGAGATAAGGATATGTTAGAATGTATGAGTTTGCTATGTGATTTTTGGCATGTTTGGAATTGGTTAAAAAGGATAAAATATGTTGTTAATGAAATGGCATGAATGATGTATGTTTTAGTTGTGAATTGGTTGAGAATTTGGTATAAAATATTTGTTTTTGATCATATGGGGAGGACCCAAAATTAGGGTTAGACACGGGCGTGTATCTCAGCCATGTTTGACACATGGTTATGTTGCACGGCCGTGTGTCCCTTAGGGTACCCTACGAATTAAAGTCAGTATACCTTACAGTTTTGACATGGCCTAGACACACTATAACACCTAAAACCCAGTCTAGTCGTTATGGCCGAATCTGGCAATGTCACATGATAGTGCTTTCGAAAAGTAAATCGTTGATAAGTCCTTTTTGTTATCTTAACTAATCTCTAAATCCAGTTATTTGTTTCCAAAACATTATCCATTTATTTACATGTTGTTATAATTTGCGGAAGCTTTTAGAATGATTTACGTAGTGGTGAGTGTTTTGAAAGAAACATTTGTAAATTTTGAAAACCCATGTTTCCCTACAACTAGTGATTATGAATTATAAGCAACGATAAACAAATCCCAAATTAAAGTAAAAGTCCATAAAGGCCTTATTACAGTAAAAATACCCCAAATAATATTACTTATAATCATAATCAAATATGAAAATAGATGCGGTCCTATGGCCACCTTTGAGTCCCTCACTGCATCGATCCACCTATGTTTGGGGATTACTTGCACAGACAAGCAAAATGGGTGAGTTTACAAAAACTCAGTGTGTAATCCCTATGCACAAAAACAAATAGCATACAAATAATCATAGTCTGGCATAAGCCCTTTTTTAGTAACAGTGTCTGTCCAGTTTGGGACTTAGCCCATCTCAGTACATTAACAGTCACATATATGCAATCACAAGATTCCTACCCAACCAACCTCTACACACCATCATTGTCCAATCTTACACTCCATGTCAAAATATAATCAACCCCCCAACCCTACAGTCCAAGTAATGCCGAATACGACACCATACTGTAATATGTAGCTGAGCTAGCAGTAAGTCAGGCTCGTGGCCTATCAGGGCACTTCCTCTGCATAATATAACCCCCAACCCAATGCAGTGCAATATACAACATGTCATGCCAAATCATAGTACTATATATGCATTCAGAGCAGTTTTAGCAACATGCCTTATATACAGTCATACAAATGTTTATATCATATAAGGGTATAAGAGTCATTTCAGTCAATCAGGGGTTTAATTACACTTACCAACCCTATAGTAGGTTCATAGTCATCTCGGGCGACCCATGCAACCTTAGCAGTTTAGCAGTGAAAATGGGCCCATAAGCCCATGTCACTTGCCCAGGTGGGCCCACATGTCATTGTGTCCCACAAGGCCCAAAAATGGCCTTAGCCGTGTAGATCACACGGTCGGGCCCAATAATCCCACACACCCGTATGGTTTACTCGTGTGAGGCCCACACACTCGTGGGGCCCACTCGACCCAATTAGGCCCGGCTCATGAATCGTACATGGCCTGCCTTGTCGATCAGACGCCCGTGTTTGAACACTCAGCCTACCACACGAGCAGTCGCACGCTCGTGTGGCGTCGACTATTAACATTTCCTGCTTTTTGTCGAATTCAATTTGCGGAGTTGTATTTACACACACCTGATGTAGTTTGAAGTTAATCGCACTCTGAGTACTCCTACATCTGGATTCAACCAAAATGTCATTTAATCAATTGCCTAACGGATTATTCAAAAAGAACTTAACGGAATTCAAAATCGATCCCAATCGCAACCTCCTTACTGAAATCAATTGAAATTGCATCCTTAGTTCCTTGAAGACGCACCAATCAAGCTTGATCTCCACCACGCACGAAAGTCACAAAACCTTTTCATTAAACCTATATTTGAATTACAGCCTGTTGGAGGAAAAGAGAACCTAGCATCAAAAAGATTTGAGGGCAAAAAGGGAACCAAAATCTTTGGAAAATAATGGCAGAAAGATAAAAAGAAAAGAAGAGAATAGCCAGAAAAACAACTCGACAGCCACTGGAAGAGTTTGGTAGCAAAAACCAATTCAGAAAAGAAACAGAGAAGGAGAATTATTCAACAAGAGAAAATTTGGAGAAGGAGGAAGAGTGGCCGAATTTGCCTACCTAATTTGGTTCTATCACAACTCCTCCCTCCACGTTTTTCTCCCCATATCACTCCAACACTATCCCCTCAAATACCGAATTCAAATTCCACTACAACTCTTCAGTAGTTCGATTTGACTAAAACTGTGACAGCCCTAATTTGACCCTAGTCGGAAAATGGTTTTGGGACCACAAAACCGGGTCGTAAAAATAATTAACCATTAAGTTTTGTGTTTATTGTATGTGAAATAGGCATGTGTGAAAGTTTCATGCTCCAATTTTGTCATTAGTATGTGAAATTATTAAATAGGACTTATGTGAGGAAATTTAGAAATGTGCTAGGCAAATGTTATAGTGGCCTATTAAAGCATGTTAGAAAATACTTGTACTTGCATGTCAAATTAGCCAAAAGTCTAGATGGTGGCCGGCCATGCTATGGGTTAAAATATATTATAAATATGTTATGTTAACATTTGTATTAAAAATAATAAAATAAAGAGCATGGATAATAAAATAATAGTGGTTAGTAGGAGAAGAAACAAAAAAAAAAGAGTTAGCTAGGTTGCTCCTCCATTGCCGTAACTAGAGGAAGAAGAAGAAGGGAAGTTCGGCCAAGGTGGTTCTTTAGATTAAAGGTATGTTCAATGTTGCTTTTGGAGGTTTATACATCCTTTGGATGATTAGCCTAATTCTATCTATCTCATGGATGGAATTGGGGTTGTTGGAGAGTTAGGATTCGGCTAAGAGGCTTCAAAATTTAAGTTGATGCCTTGATACTACTAGCATGTTAGCTATATGGATGTGTTAAGTTACTTGAAATGTTAGATAAATTTGAACTCCCTACCAAATTCTTTAGACAACCCATGTTAGAAATTTCGGTATTGAGATGTCTAGAACTTTCGGCCATTGTAGCTATGGAGAAATAAGGTTTTTGTTTCTTGTTAAATTTAGATGAACAAGGGTAGATGAGTGTTTGAACTATACAAATAATCATATGTGAGCATTAGGTGCTAAGGGAAAGGAATCGGCTACCTTATTAGGTACCAAGACCGAATGTGAATTTGATTAGGTTTGAGTAATTATTATGCTTAAAATCGATGTAGTTAAGTACCATGTTCTAGCCGAACATGTAGTTGTTTAATGTTGTGAACAAGTGCCGTTTAGTTGTTCTAAAATTGTCTAAATTAGATGTTTAATCATCTAAGGGTTCGGCATTGTGCATTCTTGTTAAGAGTTTGATTTGAAATCATGAGATCTTGTTGACTTGTGTTTAAATGGCATTCGGTCATGGTCTATGGGAGTTTACTAATCCGGTTTAGGTGCCAAATACTTTGTATTGGAAATTTTGATGTGTAAGTAGAAATTAATTAAGATGATATTGAGACTTTCGAAAATAAATATGTATTAAAGTTATATTTGTAGTAGTTTAATGTGATTTACCAAGTGCACAAATTTGAAAGCGAGAAGGTGATAGACTTAAGTGATAATTGATTCAAATAAATTGGTTCTAAAATGTATATGAATGTCGTATGATCGGGTTTGATTGGGAGGTAAATTGTTTGATTTAGCTCAAGAGCTTAGAGGATCAACGTTGGATAGGGGAAAGGAAAAAGCAATTGAATAGCCGTTGAAGTCATTCGACAACGTCCGAGGTAAGTCTTCGAGTAATGAAACTGAGTTTATGATTTGATTAAGTCATGACGTATAAGCATAACAAATAAACGGTGATATAATGATTCTACTTGAATGATATATTGAGGTGATTAGTTTATACCTATGACGGGTAGCCAAATGTGTATAGAGATCATGTTATAAAGCTAATCAAAATCATGCTCTTTGTATATGGCTATTGAGCCGAAATTGGTAACGTTTGATAAGTGTCTTGTGTTTGAGCTTTAGTAATGAAAATGAAATATGGATGTGTCATGATTTATTGATATATGTGTATGATTATTCGAATGATATCCGGGCTAAGTCCCGAATGCATTTGTGCTATTGACTATATCCGGGCTAAGTCCCGAAGGCATTTGTGCTATTGACTATATCCGGGCTAAGTCCTGAAGGCATTCGTGCAATTGACTATATCCAGGCTAAGTCCCGAAGGCATTTGTGCTAGTGACTATATCCGGGCTAAGTCCCGAAGGCTTTTGTGCTATTGACTATATCCGGGCTAAGACCTGAAGGCATTTGTGCGAGTTGCTATATTCGGCTAAATCCCGAAGGTACTTGGGTTTGGAAATGAGTGATCTTGCTGTAATAATTTCAATTAATACGCTCATAAAATCCAAACGATAAGGTATGTTTTGTACATGCATCGGAAAAGTTAATTCCTTTTTAGATAGTAAGCGCTCTATTGATTAACAACTTCCGGCCTTTAGTTAGGTTTGATCCCCGGTGTATGAATATACGGGTTGAGGTGTGAAGTAAGTATGATTTTGGGAATATGCGTATATGCAACTATTCATTTAGTCATATGAACGCTATACTTTAGTCATAAATAATTTCATTACTTGAACTTACTAAGCATTAAAATGCTTACTCTGTTACTTTGATTCTCTGTTTTATAGATTTTGTTCGTCAGCTACCGGACTCGGGAGTGTCAAAGTCGAAGTCATCCACACTATCTAAGCCACTTTTTGGTACTCTTTTAGTTCAATTTTGAAAATGGCATGCATAGGGCTGACCCTTGTTGTTAATTAAGTACCCTTTGGTAATGTGTAGTCGTATAGCCATGCGAAAATGGCTCGTATATTTTGAAGTATAACATTATGGTCTTGTGATATGGTTATTAAGTGGTGTGGAAATGTTTGGTAATGACTAGCCATTGGAATGGCCAATCATGGTCCTATTGGTGCTATGTACGTCATGGCTAATCGGGATTACCCTTGATAATAATGTATGTCAATTTGCTATTCGATTCATGGAAAATTATGAAATAGGTAAAATTTACCTTAAAATAGATGCTGACAGCAACAGTGATGTAAGTTGGAAAAATCACTAAATATAGTAGGAATGGAATTAAATAGTGAATAAATTATGTAATCGAATCTTGATGAGTCTATTTTCATATGAAAGAAACGACACGACCATATGAGCCGTATTTTATGAGATGTTTAAGTTTTCGTGAAACAGGGCCAGAGCGTTTTCTGGATCCCCTGTTCTGATTTTGAAAATTTACCATAAATTAACCAGAGACAATTAGAAGTCATTCTTTATATGTATAGATTCCTTTTTGAGTCTAGTTTTATTAGAAAGAAATATCATAAGTATTTAAGCTCTGTACAGGGAGATATCTAAGTCGTAATGCATGAAGGTTAGAGTAGTCAAACCCTGAAACAGGGGAGACTTTAACTAATAAACTATACTAATTGGCTCGACCAAAAATTCTAGAAAACAATTTGTAGATGGAAATATGAGTCTAGTTTCAGGAAAAATTTACGGAATTGGTTTTCGAGTTTTGGAACTCGAGATATGATTTTTAAAGTAACTGTGATGCAGTTAGCCAGCTTGTCTGGAAATTTTAAAATGAACTGTGTAAGTAAATGAATTAAGTCCGTTAACACCTCGTGTTCAACTCCGGCAACGGTCTCGGGTACGGGGCGTTACAAAAACACCCACTTGGCACTAGCAGCAAAATAAAACACTCCACTGCTCCCACCAGGACTCGAACTCAAGTCCCCCAGCACTTTGCCACACTACTTAACCATCAGACCAGCAGGCTCATTCTGTCATCTTATACCCATTTTATTTATAAACCTACTGACTAAAGACAAGGGTTTATTCATTAAAACAAAAATTTTTCACAAGCCAAGGCTTGAACCCAAGACTTCTTAGACACTTCCAAGAACATAACCACTGAAGCAGACATGTATTTGTGTCACAAACATACGAAAATAAATATACAAACTTTGGAGCGTTACAACTACACCCCCTCAAAGAAAATTTTGGCCTCAAAATTTTACCAGATTAGAACAGATGAGGATACTGTTGTCGCATCGCATCCTAAGGCTCCCACATGGCCTCCTCAGAGCTGTGATTATGCTAAAAAACCTTAACCAACGGGATAGAATTGCTCCTTAAAACCTTTACATTGCGGTCTAATATCTAAACCGACTTTTCCTCAAAAGTCAGATCCGGCCTAACTTTAATCTCCCCAATTGAGATAATATGCGTGGGATCAGAGTGGTAGCGTCTCAACATAGAAACATGGAACACGTCGTGAATCTGATCTAACTCTGGAGGTAACTCCAACTGGTAGGCAACCGGTCCCACTCGTTTCAATATGCGATAAGGCCCAATAAACCTAGGGCTCAACTTGCCCTTACGTCCAAGCCTCAGTACCTTTTTCCATGACGAGACCTTGAGAAAAACGAAGTCCCCCACAGAATACTCAATCTCTCTACACTTTAGATCCATATAGGACTTCTATCTATTTGATGCTGCTTTCATCGATCCCGAATCAGTCTAACTTTATCTTCGGTATCAGAAGCTAGTTCAGGGCCCAAAACATGCAGCTTGCCCAACTCAGTCCAACATGAAGGAGTGCGACACCTACGACCATATAATGCCTCGTAAGGCACCATCTGTATGCTAGACTGATAGCTATTGTTATAAGCAAACTCTGCTAGTGGCAAGTAATCCTCCCAACTGCCTCAGAAATCAATCACGCAACTCCTTAACATGTCCTCCAGTATCTGAATCACCCTATCTGAATAACCATTTGTCTGAGGATGGAACACAGTACTGAAGTCCAATCTTGTACCCAGAGCTTCATGTAACCTCTTTTAGAATCGAGACGTGAAGCGAGGATCCCTATCAGATATTATTGAAATCGGTACCCCATGCAGTCTCATTATCTCAGACACATACAATTTAGCCAGTTGCAATGAGTAGTCAGTACGAACTGGTATGGAATGGGCAGACTTGGTTAATTGATCCACGATGATCCATACCGAGTCGTTCTTAGTAGGCATTAGGGGCAACCCAATAACGAAGTCCA
Source organism: Gossypium hirsutum (assembly GCF_007990345.1). Classification (NCBI taxonomy): domain Eukaryota; kingdom Viridiplantae; phylum Streptophyta; class Magnoliopsida; order Malvales; family Malvaceae; genus Gossypium; species Gossypium hirsutum. Next base: position 37,819,536 of record NC_053433.1, read on the forward strand.
TAGTCACTCTCTCCTACTTCCAAAGTGTAATTTTAACTAGCTAAAGCAATCTTGAAGGTAACTGATGCTCGGCGTTAACTTGCTGGCAAGTTAGAAATTTACCCACGAAGTCAGTAACCTTTTGCTTAAGTCCTGGCCACCAATATAACTTACGAAGGTCTCGGTACATATTATTCCCGCCATGATGCATAGCATAAGGACTACTATGCGCCTCTAGCAGTATAGACTACCTCAAATTAGTATTCTTTTTTACACAGATTCTCCCACAAAAATAGAGTGCCCCTTTACTATTTAGTCCAAACTCCATAGTATCTCCACTCTTAACTTGACTAAAATGAAAACCCAGTGACTCGTCTTCCATCTATTTACCCTTAATCTAGTCCATCCACGTCAGTTTAACTTGAAGCTCGGCCAACAAACTACCATCATCAAATAAACTGAGGCGAGCAAACATCACCCTCAAATTAGTCATAGCTCCACGACTTAGTGCACCTGCCACCACATTGGCCTTACCAAGATGGTATTCGATTGTACTGTTATAGTCTTTAAGTAACTCAATCCATCTACGCTGCCTAAGGTTTAGCTCCTTCTAAATGAGGAGATATTTGAGGCTCTTGTGATCAGTGTAGATGATACACTTCTTACCGTATAGATAATGCCTCTAAATTTTCAATGCGAATACTACTGCAGCCAACTCTAACTCATGCGTCGGATAATTTGCTTCATAAATCTTTAGCTGAGAGACATATACGCTACTACCTTACCTTCTTGCATCAACATACATCCCAAACCAACATGTGATGCATCATTGTAGACAGTGAACTTTTTCCCTAACTCTAGCTGTATCAAAACAGGGGCCTCAGTTAGTACCTTCTTGAGCTTCTCGAAGCTCTCTTGTTGCACATCAGTCCAGATAAATGACAAACTCTTACATAACAGCTTAGGCAAAGGTGCTGCAATTAGTGAAAACCCGTCTAAAAATCATCGATAATACCCTACCAGTCCCCAAAAACTGCGGATCTCAGATACAGTCTTAGGCAGCTTCCAATCCAAAACAACCTCAATCTTTCAAGGATCAACCCTAATCCCTTCAACAGATACCACATGGCTCAAAAATGTAACCTCTTGTAACCAGAACTCACATTTACTGAATTTGGCATACAGTTGTTTCTCCCTCAAGATTTGTAGAACTAAGCAAAGATGTTCATCATGTTCATCCTCAATTCTCGAATACACCAGAATGTCATCAATAAAAACCACTACGAACAGATCTAGATAGGGCTAGAACACTCGATTCATCAGATCCATAAAAGTCACTAGTGCATTTGTCAGTCCAAATGGCATCACTAAAAACTCGTAATGACCATCATTTGATGGTATCGAAATCAGAGAGTGTCCTAAATGCTCTCTTGTATACGTTAGCCTTTTCGACCATCATTTGATGGTATCAAAATCAAACATTAATCTTAGAAAAAATCAAAGCTCTTCGAAATTGGTCGAATAGATCATCTATCCTCGTTAGGAGTTGCCGGTAATCGATGCACATACGCATGGATCCATCCTTCTTTTTCACAAAAAAAACTTGTGCTCTCCATGGTGACACACTAGGGAAGATGAACCCACGATCTAATAACTCTTAAATTTGAGCTTTAAGCTCCACAAGCTTCTTCGGTGCCATTCTATAAGGGGTTATGGACACTGAAGCTGTACCAAGCAGGACCTAAATCCCAAACTCAACTTCATGGTTTGGAGGTAACTGAGGTAGCTCATCAGGAAAGACATACAAAAAGTCTTTAACCGTTTTGATATCTTTAACAGAAGAAACCCCAGAATCTGAAACACTGATGTAAGCCAGATATGCCTCACATCTTTTACGAACCAGCCTTTCCGCCTTCAGTGCAGAAATCACATTCGATAAGTAGTTTCGATGTTTCCCAATTACAACCCCCTCATTGTCCTCCACGGTTCTTAGTACAATCCATTTAGTGGTACAATCGAAACTCACTCAGTGATTAACCAACCAGTCCATTCCCAATATTAAATCAAACTCTCCAAAAGGAAGTTTCATCAAATCCGCCATGAAGATAACCCCTTGAACCTCCAAAGGAACATCTCTAAACAGTTTATTTACCCTCACCGACTACCCCAATGGACTCATTACAGTAACCTCACTCGTACTCTCAGCCATGATACCAGGGTCTCAGGCACAATACAAGCTATATAGGAGTGAGTAGATCCTATATCTATCAGTGCAGTATAAGGTACATCATAGATAAAGAACATACCCATGATAACATCCGAAGCATCACCCTCCTATTGGTGACATGTAGCATAAACTACAACCGGCTGCCTCGCCTCAGTATGACCAGCACTTCTGCCCGGTGCACTCAGACTGCAGCCACCTCTAGCCAGACCCTGACCTCTCAGTGGCTGCTAGACACCCTTCGGTTGCTGTGTAGTACCTAAACTTGGAGCTTGCATCTGATTGGGCCTCCGTGGACACTCTCTGATGCGGTGCTCCAATGATCCGCACCTCAAACATGCCCTAGTCCTTTTCCAACATGCTCTGATGGCGTCTCCTACAATCAACACAAGACTGCGGTCTAGAAGCAGCAATAGGGGCTCCAACTCTGACCAGCCCATCAACTCTGGCCTTTTTCTTATGCCCCAGAATGGAACTTGAGGGCTCCGAATCCTTCTTGTTCCTACCTCTCTCTTTCTCACGGTTCTGACGCTTAGCGCGCTTCACTTCCTCGGTGATATTCGCCTTATCAACCAATGCAGCAAAATCTCGCTCCCTTGTGGAGCTATCAGAACCCATAAACTATCTCTGAGGCCATCCTCAAAGTGAACACATCGCTTGTACTCATTCGCCACCATCCCTCGCGCATAGTGGCTTAGTCGTAAAAATTTAGCCTCATATTCAGCCACTGATTTATCCCTCTGAGTCAGATTGAGAAACTCTCTTCTATGGGCATCCACGTAATTGGCACCCATATACTTCCCTTGGAAAGTAGTCTTGAAGAACTTCCAGGACAATTGATCGGGTTGAGTGTCCTTTTTAACTGTAAGCCACCACTTGTAAGCCTCATCTCTCAACAGTGACACTGCACCCTTTAGTTTTTGCTCGGGAATGCAATCGAGATTGTCCATGATCCTCTCTGTGGCCTCAATCCAATACTCAGCCACATTAGAGGTAACTCTAGCAATACTGATAAACCATCAATTATACATATTTTTACCCCATGTTTAATGCATTTTATGGATGATTTCTCATTAGAATTGGTGAATTCGATGCTCTTAATGCTTTAATTTCATGTTTTATACTTAGGAGAGCATAAGAGAGAGAAAGGAACGAGAAACGGGCCAAAAAAGGAGTAAATGGGCCAAGGTACGAAATCAACATGGCCTGGACCTCCTCACACGGGTAGACCACACGGTCATGTCAATTTGGCAGGCTCAAGCACGGCCTGAAGTAATCGAACACGGGCGTGTACCACGGGCGTGTCCCTGCCGAGCCCAAGTTGAGTCCAATTCGGAAAAGGCTAATTTTGAGCGCTTCTAGGCATTCCAAATCCTATAAATACACCCTAGAGAAGGAAGAAAAGGAAAGACGGAGAATAGAGAGTAAGGAATTACTCCAAGGAAGCCGATTGATCCATCTCAGAAGCTGGATTCATCATTAAGACTGAGGATCTCTCCTCAATTTCCCTTCAGGAGTTTTGGGTTTTCTTTATGTTTTGTATTCTTTATTCTTTTGAGATGTTTTCTTATTTAGTTATGAACTAAAACCCCTAAATACCTAAAGGGAATGATACCTAAGATGAATCTTGTTATTATTTTCTGAATCGTATGATAAATATTTAACTTGTTCTTAATTATGTGTTCTTAATTCTTGTTTTGATATCCCAGGATACTGATTCAAGGCATGCTCTTATTTAGAGGAGGAATAGACCCTGTCTAAGAGTACATTTATCATAATTAAGCGAAGTTGATTGCACGCCTAGACATAGGGTGACAAGATTTTGCCACATTAGGGTGAAACCTAATAAGGGGATCCATAGATCGAGTTAATGCAACCCTAGAGTGTTAATTAGAGAAAAGTATCGGCTATTGAATCTAGGGATTAGACGTTATTAGTCTTGAATAGGGATAATAACATAACTTAGGGATCTCTACGGAACAAGTTGAATGAATAAATCGTCCGATTTGGAGCTAGAATAACAAGTAATGTCTAGGTGGATTTTTCCTTAGGTATTGTCTTAAGTCAATCGATTTTTCCCAAAAGCAATTTCCAAATTCTTTTCTCTGTGCCTTCTTAGTTTAGATAATTAGTTAATTAAAACAAAACCTCTTTATTCTTAGGCTAGATAATAAAAAGACAGTCATTACTAGTACTTTTAGTTCCTTTGGGTTCGACATTCTGGTCTTGCTAAAACTATACTACTATTCAATAGGTACACTTGCCTACATCACAATAATAGTTAGTTTAAGAATGAGTAATTATAAAAATTTAAAACCTAACATGAAATAAACGCGATCAAATACCCCTTAAAATTTTAGCTCCATTAGACTATAGTCGTTCCGTAACCGACCCTCGACCCACAAAACCAATATTGAGCCCAGCGACCTTCTCTAGAATCTGTAACATGGCTTGGAATAGAACATCATCCCCAATCGTATGACCATGAGACAGAGTCTCAATCATAGGTGAAGCCGATGCCTCTCTAGTTTCTACATTAGGCAGGTGGCTAGATGACAATGCCCCAACTCGAGCACCTCTGGCCTCCGCCACGGCCTCTTGTACCTCATCCACGAGTATCTCTAGCACTCATTACCGAATTGTGTTTTATCTGTATTAACAATTTTATGCATCAATATTATAGTTCCAGTGTTTATTAATAAATATTTTATGGGAGAACAGTGTCAGTAATTCAAAGTTCGTCTTCGCAGTCTCACTACAGTTTTACTATTACCGCAGTGTACACTACTAAAGTATTTTCAGTACAGTATGCTATCTATAATAGCCTCAATATTTACTATCTATAGCATTTTAATAAAACCACATAATAGTTATAGAAAACTTATAGGATCGATGTTGGAGACTCGATGTACCACACATTTGGTAAAACATTTCAAAATATTTAAAATCATTTTGAAATAAAAATTCAAGTTTTAAAACCCAAATCCACATCTAAGTTTTGCGATCGGACTCTGATACCACTAAATGTAACACCCCAAACCCGGCTTAAATGTTGTGGCTGAATCGACGATATCACATGATAGTGCTTTTGAAAACTAAATCGTTGATAAGTCTTTTATGTTATCTTAACTAATCTCTAAATCTAGTTATTTGTTTCCAAAACATTACCCATTCATTTACACGTTGTTATAAATTGCGGAAGCTTTTAAAATGATTTATGTAGTGGAAGTGTTTTGAAAGAAACATCTGTAACTTTTGAAAACCCATGTTTCCCTACCACTAGTGATTATAAATTACAAGCAACGATAAACAAATCCCAAAATAAAGTAAAAATTCATAAAGGCCTTATTTTAGTAAAAATACCCAAAATAATATTACTATAATCATAGTCAAATATGAAAATAGATGCGGTTCTGTGACCAGCTTTGAATCCCTCGCTGCATCGATCCACCTATATTTGAGGATTACCTGCATAGACAAGCAAAATGGGCAAGTTTACAAAAACTCAATGTGTAGCCCCCATGCACAAAAATAGATAGCATACAGATAATCACAGTCTTGCATAAGCCCTTTTTCAGTAACAGTGACAGTCCAGTTTGGGCCTTACCCATCTCAGTACAGTAACAGTCACATATATGCAATTACAAGATTCCTACCCAACTAGCCTCTACACACCATCTCCGTCCAACCCTACACTACATGTGGGGATATAATCAACCCACCCAACCCTACACTCCAAGTAATGCCGAATGCGGAACTATACTGTAATATGCAGTTGAGCTGCCAGCAAATCAGGCTCGAGGCCTATCAGTGCACTTCCTTCGCATAATATAACCCTCAACCTAATACAATACAATATACAACATGTCATGCCAAATTATAGTACTATACATGCATTCAGAGCAGTTTTAGCAGCATGCCTTATATACAGCCATACAAATGTTTATATCATATAAGGGTATAACAGTCATTTTAGTCAACCACGGGTCTAAGTAAACTTACCGACCCTATAGTAGGTTCACAGTCGTCCCGGGCGACCCGTGCAACCTTAGCAGTTTAACAGTGAAAATGGGCCCATAAGCCCATGTCATTTACCCAGGTCGACCCACATACGCGTATGGCCCATAAGGCCCAAAAATGGCCTTAGCCGTGTGAATCACACGACCTGGCCTAATAATCCTACACGGTCGTGTGGTTTACTCATGTGAGGCCCACACGCTCATAGGGCCCACTCGGCCCAATTCGGCCCGGCTCATGAATCATACATGGCCTTCCTCGTCAGACACACACCTGTGTTTGAACACCCAGCCTACCACACGAGCAGCCGCACACCGTGTGGCATTGACTATTCACATTTTCGACTTTTTGCCGAATTTAGTTTACGGAGTTGTATTTACACACACCTGATGTGGTTTGAAGTTAATCGCACTCCGAGTACTTCTACACCTGGATCCAACAAAAATATCATTTAATCAATTACCTAACAAATTATTCAAAAGGAACCTAACGGAGTTCAAAATCGATCACAATCACAACCTCCTTACCGAAATCAATCAAAGTCACACCCTTAGTTCCTTGAAGATACACCAATCAACCTTGGTTTCCACCTAACACAAAAGTCACAAAACCTTTTTGTTCAACCTATATTTGAATTACACTACGATCTCAATTAAACCACACTTATCGCTCAACACAACCTTTCATTCAGTAACTTATAACACGTTACAATAAACATGTAAATCACTTACCAAAAAAATGATACAGCAGAGTGCAATTCGACAATACAGTGAATAAAAAATCAAAGAGGAGAATTGAATTGAAAAAGCAAAACAGAGGGGTAACAGCAAGAAGAGGAAAAGAAAAAGAAAATAATTCCAAGAAAAGTGGAAAGCCGAAAGGGGACAAAAAGTGAAGCAGAGAATTACCTAGCAATATTTGGCCAAAATAACATGCAAGATGATGCAGAGCCTGCTAGAGGAAAAGAAAACCTAGCGTCAAAAAAATTTGAGGGTACAAAAGGGAACCAAAATCTCTGGAAAATAAAGGCAGAAAGATAAAAAAAAAGAAGAAAGCAGCCAAAAAAACAACTCGACAGCCACTGGAAGAGTTTGGCAGCAAAAACCAATTTGGCGAAGAAACAGAGAAGGAGAAACGTTTGACAAGAGAGAAAATTTGGAGAAAGAGGAAGAGTGGCTGAATTTTCCTACCTAATTCGGTTCTATCACAACTCTTCCCTCCACATTTTTCTCCCTATATCACTCCAACACTATCACCTTAACTATCAAATTCAAATTCCACTACAACTCTTCAGTAGTTCGGTTTAACTGAAACACCCACACGACACTAGTAGCAAAATAAAACACTCCAGTTCGTCCACCGAGACTCAAACTCAAGTCCCCCAACACTTTGCCATACTACTTAACCACCAGACCAGTAGGCCCATTCTGTCATGTAATACCCATATTTATTTATAAACCTACTAACTAAAGACAATGGTTTATTCATTTAAAACAAAAATTTTGCACAAGCCAAGGCTGGAACCCAAGACTTCTCAGACACTTCCCAGAACACTTAACCACTGAAGCAAACATGTATTTGTGTCACAACATACGAAAACAAATATACAAACTTTAGGGTGTTACACACACGGGTGTGTCTATCGGTCGTGTGTGGTACACGGGCTGGCACATGGGCGTGTGGTCGGCCGTGTAACCCAATTTAGTAGCCTCCCTAATTATCACATGGCCTGGCACACTGGCGTGTCTTGTGGCCGTATGGGTAAGTTAGTATGTAAACACGGGGCTGAAGAGTTTCGAGTTACAGTTGATGATGATGCCGAGAGGGCTGAGTTCTGGCTTGAGAACACTATCCAAGTATTCGATGAATTGTCATGTACTCCAGAAGAATGTATCAAATGAGTAGTATATTTTCTTAGAGATAATGCATATCACTGGTGGAAAATGTTAACATCGGTGGTTCTTAGGAAACGAGCTACTTGGGAATTTTTTATGACCGAGTTTTAGAAAAAGTACATAAGCCAAAGATTCCTCGATCAGAAAAATAAAGAATTTTTGGAATTGAAACAAGGTCAGATGATCGTTACTTAGTATGAAAGAGAATTCGTACGTTTAAGCAAATATGCCTGGGAATATGTGTCTACTGAAGAGATCGTGTGTAAAAGATTTGTTGATGGATTGGAAGAAGACATAAAACTATTAGTCAGGATACTTGAACTGAAAGAATTCATTGTATTTGTTGAGATGGCTTGTAAAGCCGAGGATCTTAGTAAAGAAAAGAGAAAAGCTGATTCAGAGGCTAGAGATTTGAGAAAGAGATCAATGAATAAATCTTATCATCCATTGTCAAAGAAATCTAGAGATTTTATTGATCGATCAATAGCTTCAGCGGGATATCTGAATAAAGATCATGGAAAGCAATATAACAACCCTAAAGCTCAAACTACTTCAGTATCAAGTGTTGGTAATGCAAAGGATGTAAAGCCTGAGTGTAAACAATGTTGAAGATGACATTTTGGAGATTGCCGAGGAAAAAGTAATAACAGAGCTTGTTACAGTTATGGTTCACGAGATCACTTTATAAAAGATTGCCTAGAGTTAGTTGAAAAAGATAATGCTCAGAACATGAGGCCGAGAAACATTGCAGCTAGAGGTAGACCCCCGAGAAACATGGGAAATGTGAGTGGTGGTAGAGGTGTGACACGAGACACTGCAGCGAGATCTGATGCTAGAGCTCCTGCACAAGCCTACACTATTCGAGCATGCGAATAAGCGTCATCTTCAGATGTTATTATCGATACTTTTACTCTCTATGATACTAAAGTTATTGCATTGATAAATCCATGGTCTACTCATTCGTATATATGTGTGAATTTAGTATCCACTAACACTTTTCTTGTAGAGTCTACTGAATTTTTAATTAGAGTATCGAACCCATTAGGCAATTATGTATTGGTTGATAAAGTGTGCAAGAATTGTCCATTGATGATTTTGGGTAATTACTTTCCGGCTAATGTTGTTACCATTTGACGAGTTTGACATAATCTAGGGTATGGATTGGCTAACCCTGCATGATGCTGTTGTAAATTACGAATGAAAGATGATTGATTTGAGATGTCAGAGTAATGAGATTATTCGAATTGGATCAGATGTTTTGAATGGATTGCCAGCTGTGATTTCAATAATGTTAGCTCATAAATATGTGAGAAAGGGTTGCGAAGCTTATTTTACTTATGTGCTTGACACGAAAGTGACTGAAAAGAAGATTGAATCAGTGCCAATTGTTTGTGAATATCCATATGTGTTTCCTGATGAGTTACCTTGTTTACCTTCGATCTAAGAAGTTGAGTTTGGCATCGAATTAATACCAGGAAGTACTCCGATATCAATAGCTCCGTACAGAATGGCACCGATTGAATTAAAAGAGTTGAAAGCTCAGTTGCAAGAATTGATAGATAGAGGCTTCGCATGATCGAGTTATTCTCCCTGGGGTGTACCGGTTTTGTTTGTGAAAAAGAAAGACAGAACTATGAGAATGTGCATCGATTATTGACAGCTTAATAAAGTGACGATCAAAAACAAATATCCATTACCGTGGATAGATTATTTGTTTGATCAGTTGAAAAGGATTATAGTGTTTTCAAAGATAGATCTGAGATCAAGTTACTATCAGTTGTGAGTAAATGATTCAGACATTCTGAAAACTGCTTTCTGAACAAGGTACGATCACTATGAGTTTTTAGTTATGCCTTTCAGATTAACAAATGCACCTACTATCTTTATGGATTTGATGAATAGAATTTTCAGACCGTATTTAGATCAATTTTTTGTTGTATTTATTGATGACATTTTGATTTATTCGCGTGATGAAACCGAACATGTCGAGCATTTGAGAATAATGCTACAGACTTTGCAAGATAAGCAGTTTTATGTGAAGTTTAGCAAATGTGAGTTCTGGTTGGACGAAGTTTATTTTCTTGGCCATATTGTGTCAGCATCAGGTATCCGAGTCAATCCGAGCAAAATTTTAGCTATTTTGGATTGGAAGCCTCCAAGAAATGTTTTTGAAGCCCTTAGTTTTGTAGGACTTGCTGGTTATTATCGACGATTTGTGAAAGGCTTTTCTATGATGTCGACTCCGTTGATGAAACTGCTTCAAAATGATGTGAAATTTGGATGGTTTGAAAGCTATCAAGAAAGTTTTGATCAGTTGAAAGCTTTATTAATTGAAGCTCCGGTGTTAGTTCAGCTAGAAGCCAGATCGAGTAAAGAATTTGTGATCTATAGCGATGCATCTTTGAATGGTTTAGGCAATGTTTTGATGCAGGAAGGTAAAGTCATAGCTTATGCCTCGAGACAGTTAAAACTGCATGAAAAGAATTATCCGATGCACGACCTTGAATTAGCTGTGATTGTGTTCGCTTTGAAAATTTGGCATCACTATTTATTCGGTGAGAAATCTCATGTTTATTCCGATCACAAAAGCTTAAATTATTTGATGACTCAGAAAGATCTGAATCTACGGCAACAAATATGGTTAGAGTTATTAAAAGATTACGAGCTTATAATTTACTACCATCCAGGAAAGGCCAATGTTGTTGTTGATGCTCTAAGTCGAAAATCATTGTTTGCATTGCGTGCGATGAATACTCAGTTAACTTTGTCTAATGATGGTTCGATTTTAGCTAAGTTGAAAGCAAGACCATTATTTATTCAGCAAATTTACGAAGCTCAAAAGGTTGATAATGAATTATTAGCAAAACAAACTAAATGTGATTTTAATATTGATTTAGAATTTCGAGTTGATGCTAAAAGATGTTTGAGATTCAGAGGCCGAATATGTGTTCTGAGAAATTTAAAGTTGATTCAAATTATTTTAAATGAAGCTCATAGCAGTCTGTTATCTGTTCATCTTGGTAGTACTAAAATGTATAATGATCTGAAACAGCTTTATTGGTGGCATGGTATGAAACAAGATATTTCAAACTTTGTTTTGAAATGTTTGATTTGTCAACAAGTGAAAGCTGAACATCAGGTTCCGTCTGGATTACTTCAACCAATTATGATTCTGGAGTGGAAATGGGATAGAGCGACGATGGATTTTGTTTTAGGTTTGCCCCTATCTATGCGAAAGAAAGATGCTATCTGGGTTGTATTTGATTTATTGACGAAATCAACTCATTTTATTCTGGTACGATCTGATTACTCACTTGATAAGTTAGCTGAGTTATATATTTCTAATATTGTGAGACTGCACGGGGTGCCATTCTCTATTGTGTCAGATAGAGATCCAAGATTCACTTTGCGGTTTTGGAAGATACTATAAGAGGCATTAGGTATGAAATTGTATTTCAGTACGACTTTTCACCCACAGACGGATGGACAATTTGAGCGGATTATTCAGATACTCAAGTTTATGTTAAGATGTTGCATTCTTGAGTTTGAAGGTACGTAGGAACAGTATTTGCCATTGATTGAATTCGTGTATAATAATAGTTTTCAATCGAGCATTAAAATGGAGCTGTACGAAGTCTTATAAGGTAGAAAATTTTGTACACCATTGTATTGGTCAGAGCCTAGTGAAAATAAGATACACGTGGTTGATTTAATAAAAGAGACTAAACGAAAAGTAAAAGTGATTAGAGATAGTTTGAAAGTAGCTTCTTATCGTCAGAAATCTTACGCAGATTTGAAACGACAAGATATTGAATTTGAGATCGGTGATAAAGTGTTTTTGAAAGTCTCACCGTGGAAGAAAGAACTCTGATTTGGCAGAAACGACAAATAGAGTCTGAGGTTCATCGGGCTATATGAGATTATAGAGCGTATAGGGCTGGTTGCTTATAGATTTTTGTTGCCACTAGAGCTAGAAAAGATTCATGATGTGCTTCACGTATCAATGCTTTGACGATACAGATATGATCCCTCGCATGTGATTTCTCCGTCTGAGATTGAGATTTAGTCCGATATGACCTATGATGAAGAACCGATCCGTATCTTAGCTCGTGAGGTTAAAGAGCTGTGAAATAAGAAAATTTCATTTGTAAAAATGATATGGCTTTGACACAGTGTTGAAGAGAGTACATGGGAGTCCGAAGATGCTATGAGACAGCAATATTCGAATCTGTTCAACGGTAAGATTTCCAGGGACGAAAATCCCTAGGGGGAGAGTTGTAATAGCTCGTTTAGACCCTAGTCAGTAAAATATTTTAATATTATTTTCCATGCTTATTATATGTGAATTGATATCTGTGAAAATTTCGTATGAATATTTTATCATTTGTGTGCTTAATTTGCAAAAAAGGACCTAATCGACTAAAATGAAAAAGTGTCCTTCTATTTGATTAAGTACTTATTTGTTATGGTTTATTAATTGTAAAGTCCTTAAAATGAAATTAGGCCACTATTAAGGTTAGTGGACGATTATGGACTTAATATAAGTGATGTTACAATGTTTTAAGTAAGATTAATTTGGTAATTGGATTAATAAGTTATAATTTAATAAAACAAAATCAAATATGGCTTCATAAGCATCTTCATCAACTAAAAATAGAAAGAAAAGAGAAAGAAAAAGAGTTCTAGGGTTTCAACACTTTGAGATTGGATTAAGGTATGTGGTTCTGATTGGTTTTAATAATTTCTATGTTTTTGTAATCGCTGCTTAGTATTCTATCAAGCCCATGTCTCAATTTCTGATTTTGTTGATGATTTTGAGTTATGCAGTTGATGAAACTATGAGTTTTATGAAGTTTGATGATAGTATATGGAAGATTGATGTTAGGTTAACATGTTTTGTCTTTTAATTTTTGATGAATTTGAGTAATTTGGGCTAAATTATGAAATGAGAAATTGAGGGACTAAAATGTGAAATAAATGAAATATGTGGGCTTATATGAACTCTATGAAAATTTGGCTAAGCATGTGTATAAGGAAATTTTGTGTATTTTGTGATTTTATAAATTAGGGACTAAAGTGTTAAAATGTGAAAATGTGAAATTTTGTGTAATTATGAATACATATAGATCAAGAAAATAGGAATTCAGATCTAGATAGAGGGAAATCGAAGGTTACCGAGTAAGCGATCCGAATTGTCAATTCCAAGTATGAGGTAAGTTCGTACGTGATAAATGATGTTACAATTTAAGTTTTAATGCTTTTATAATGCATAAATTGTATATATTTGATTATGGTTTGAACACGATGATAAATCGATTATGTTCGGCACTAAGTGTGTGATTCAAAATAGCTTCAGCTATAAATAGCTCTTAGTGTGCGAATTGTAATAGCTTTGGTTATATGAGGCACTACGTGTGCGATACCGAGATAGCTTCGGTTATTTGCGATGGCACTAAGTGTGCGGGATCGTTACAGCTTCGGCTAACCATTAAAGCACTAAGTGTGTGAATTCTTAAAGCATGGAAAGACTTTCGAATAAATTAATGTATTGAACGAGAGGTGAGAATGAAATGAATAAATACGGGAAAGTTCAAGTATGTACAATACCTATGTGGTAGATGATACTATGTGTATGAAGCTTGATGAAATTATATGAACATATTAAATGTGATGGAATAGAATTGATGGATGATTTGTGAACAACTAAGTGTTATTATTTGATGTTTCGTATTATATAAACTGTTGATTTTATTCGGTGCGAACTTACTAAGCTTCAAAGCTTACTGCGTGAAATGTTCTCTGTTTTACAGTGTCATAAAGCTAGCTCGGATCTGGGGATCGTCAGTGACTCATTCACACTATCAAATATCTATTTTGGTACCATTTTGAGAGTTGTAAATATGGTATATGGTGTAACACCCCTAACCCGTAACTGTCACCAAAATAGGTTAAGAGGCCTTATCGGACTTGTAACTCAATTCAGAATAATCATATATCAAATATCATCTCGTTTCAATAAATATATGTCATTCTTATTCAAAATAACTTAAATCGAGCATACAAAGCCTAAATCATGCATTCGGGACCAAATCGGTAACACATGGAAATTTCAGAATCTTAGAAAAATTTTAACTTTTCAAGTGTCACACGCCGGTGTGTCTAAGCCGTGGCGAAATAGGGCATGCATACTGACCTGTCCACACGGCCATAAGACATACCTTTGTGCCAGGCCGTGTGAAAAGATAAAGAGGCTACTGACTTGGCCACACGGCCGACCACATGCCCATGTGCCAGCTCGTGTGCCACACGCCCCTGTGTTTAGGTCATGTCAAAACTGGAGGGTATACTAACTTTAATTCCTAGGGTACCCCACGGGACAGACGGCCGTTCGACATAGCCGTGTTTCGCACATGGATGAGATACACGCTCATGTCTCCGCCCATGTAGACAAAAATAGGCCATTTGAATACCCAATTTGCCACCCCAATTGGGTCAAACCTACAAGCACCAATCCAAGCATATATGCACTACAATTACAACCAATTTCTATATCAGAACACATGTCATTCATATCATAACATTTCCAATCAATTCCAAGCTCATAAACCTTACAAATTTATGTAAAAACATAAGACAAAAGCAGATCAAAACATATAATTTGGTAATCTCCAAACATACAACCAAATATCATACTAAAACCTTACCAAATTGACCATTTCCTTTGGCCAACCAAAAACATATCACATTAGCACATTAGCATCATATATTATATACCATTATCAAACTGTAAGTTTAAACACAAGCTAGCCATATCACATGGAATGGTATAAACATTACGAAACATATCCAAAATATTTCTAGCCTATACATGCCATACTTTACTATATACATTTCCAAAGGGTACCAAAATGAGATTCAATAGTGTGGTGATGATCCTCGACGATCTCCAAGCTCACACTAGCTTCGATATCTAGAGAACAATGCAAACACACACAAAGTAAGCTTTTAAAAGCTTAGTAAGCCATATACAAGTAAACTTATCATTTAAAGTAAACATCTTCAAATTACTTATACTTTGTAGCCTAATGCCAACACAAACCTCATATTCATATACTTAGATCATAGATTATCATTCGTACATATACTTACCTTTCATTCTCAAACATAATATATAATGACAACATACCTGAATCGGATACAATTTTACAAAGTCAGTTGATTTCTTGGAATGCCCATTTGAACCGTGTGGAAACATAAGGATACACTGATAGCTCGGAAAGTAAATACAATGCCAACGTCCCAGACGTGGTCTTACATATAATCAAACATTGATGCCACTATCCCAGATAGGGTCTTACATGTAATTGATTAACGATGCCAATGTCCCAGACATGGTCTTAAACGTAAAACAGAAGTCGATGCCAACGTCCCAGACATGGTCTTACAGGATAACACATATCGAAAATCTTATGTCATGACATATGTATCCTAACTATTCCTAAGGTTCATACGAGGCTTTTCGAACGTCAGAACTTTATCGATACTTTCACGAATAGTACATATTTTAGCTTGAACATTCATTTATCACAATTCAATATCATATGAATGATAAGAATTCAATTCAAACACATTTATTATATATTGACTTACTACATATGGATTCGGATAAACTAAATCAACTACTCGACGACTTTTAACTTTCTCCGATCTAATTTTGTATTCTTTAATTCTCAATCTATATAAATTCAAATTTAACTCATTCACTTTCATATTCATTCAAATCAATCTACAAATACATATTTAGGGCAATTTGCAAACTAGCCCTCACATTTTCACATTTTGACACATTAGTCCCTAATTCACAAAATCACAAAATACACATAATTTGCATATACTCATGCTTGACTGAATGTTCATAATACTCATTCAATTCCACACATTTCATTTATTTTACATTTTAGTCCCTCAATTTACAAATTTTACAATTTAGCCCATTTTACTCAAATTCATCAAAAATCCAAAGACAAAACATGTTAACCCAAAACATATATTCCATTCATCAACAACTAACTTCACAAAACTCATAGTTTCATCAATTTCATATTTCAAAATCGTCAACACAATCAGAAATTGAGACATGGCTTGATAGTATTCAAAGCAACGATCACAAAAATGTAGATTTTATTGAAAATTGATCAAAACACATACCTCAATCACCAAAATAGGTAGCCAAACCCTAGCAAGCTTATTTCTTTCTTTCTTTTTCTTTTGTGAATTTCGGCAATGGTGATGAATATATCACCTAATTCATGTTTTTCTTTTATTAATAATAACTTTAATAATAATTTTCCTATTTTTACCTTTTATAAACCATTATAAATTCACATATATTAAGGCCATTAGTGTCCATTATACATATAAGTGGCATAATAACCACATAAGGACCTCTCATTATCAAAGACAAATCAAATAGACACTTTTAACATATAGCAGGTAACTTTTGCATTTTACGCGATTAGGTCCTTTTATCGAATTAAGCACACAAATGATCGAATTTTCATACGAAATTTTCACAAATGTTAATTCACATATCATAAACACGGAAAATAAATTTTAAATACTTTTCTGATTCAGATTTGTGGTCCCAAAACAACTATTCCGACTAGGGTCTAAACTGGAACGTTACAATTCTCCCTCTTAAGGATTTTCGTCCCCAAAAATCTTATCGGTAATCAAATTCAGATATTGCTTTCTCATAGCATCTTCAGGCTCCCACGTGGCCTCTCCAATACCATGTCAATGCCACAACACTTTTACTAATTGAATTTTCTTATTTTGCAGTTCTTTAACCTCGCGAGCTAAGATCCGAATTGGTTCTTCTTCGTAAGTCATATTAGACAGAGGAATTACATACGAAGGATCGAATCTGTATCGTCGAAGCATCGATATATGAAACACATCATGAATCTTTTCTAGTTCTGGTGGTAATAAAAATCTATATGCTACCGGCCTAATACGCTCGATAATCTTATACGGCCCAATGAACCTCGGACTCAATTTGCCTTTTTGACTAAACCAAAGTACTTTCTTCCACCAGAGATACTTTCAAAAAACTTTGTCGTCGATCTCAAATTCAATGTCTTTTCTTTTCAAGTCTACATAAGATTTCTGATGATCGAAAGCTACTTTTAAACTATCTCAGATCACTTTTACTTTCTACTCAGTTTCTTTTATAAAATCAACCCCGTGAATCTTATTTTCGCTGAGCTCAGTCCAATTCAAAGAGCACGACATTTGCCACCATATAAAGCTTCGTATGGTGCCGTTTTAATGCTCGATTGAAAACTGTTATTATAAGTGAATTAAATCAAAGGCAAATACTGTTCCCACGTACCTTCAAACTCAAGAATGCAACATCTCAACATATCCTCGATTATCTAAATAGTTCACTTGGATTGACCATCCGTTTGCGGGTGGAAAGTGGTACTGAAATGCAATTTTGTACCTAGAGCATCTTGCAACTTCTTCCAGAATCGTGATGTAAATATCAGATCTCTGTCTGATACAATAGATAATGGCACACCGTGCAATCTCACAATATAAAAAATGTATAACTCAGCTAACTTATCAAGTGAGTAATCAGATCGTACCGGAATAAAATAAGCAGATTTCGTCAATCGATCAACTACAACCCAAATTGCGCCTTTCTTTCTTGTAGACAGGGGTAAACCCAAAACAAAGTCCATTGTTACTCTATCCCATTTCCATTTCGGAACCATAATCGGTTGTAACAAACCAGATGGCACCTGATGTTCAGCTTTAACTTGCTGACAGATCAAACATTTAGAAACAAAGTCAGAGATATCTCTTTTCATTCCAGACCACCAATAATGTTGTTTCAAATCATTATACATTTTCGTACTACCTGGATGCACAGATAACTGACTATTGTGAGCTTCATTCAAAATCATCTCAATTAACTCTAGATTTCTCGAAACACAAATTCTATCTCGAAATCTCAGACAATCATCTTTATCAACTCTGAATTCTGAATTAGAATCTAAATCACACTGAACTCGTTTTGCTAAAATCTCATTATCAATCTTCTAAGCTTCAATAATCTGCTGTAAAAACAAAGCCTCGCTATTAATTCAGCTAAAACTGAACCATCATCAGACAGAACCAAATGAGCATTCATCGCACGCAGAGCAAATAATAATTTTTGACTCAAAGCATCAACAACAACATTTGCCTTACCCGGATGATAATCAATCACAAGGTTATAGGCTTTTAGCAGTTCTAACCATCTTCTCTGTTGCAGATTCAAATATTTCTCTGTCACCAAATATTTCAAACTTTTATGATCAGAATATACGTGACATTTCTCACAAAACAGATAGTGACACCAGATTTTCAAAGCAAACATAATCGCAGCTAACTCAAGGTTGTTCGTCAGATAGTTCTTTTCATGCGACTTCAGTTGTCTAGAAGCATAAGCTATGACTTTACCTTCTTGCATCAAACACATCCCAGACTGATCAACAAAGCATCATTGTAAATCACAAATTCTTTACCTAATTCGGGTTGTACGAATATCGGAGCTTTAGTCAACAAAGTTTTCAACTGATCAAAGCTATTCTGACACTTTTTTGACCACTCAAATTTAACATCTTTTTGATGCAGTTTCGTTGACAGAGTTGCAGTCATAGAAAGCCTTTTACAAACCTTCTGTAATAACTAGCAAGTCCCAGAAAATTACGGACTTCAGAGACACTGCTCGGAGGTTTCCAATCTAGAATAGCTGAAATCTTGCTCGGATCAACTCGGATACCAAATGCTGATACAATATGACCCAAAAAATTGACCTCTCGTAACTAGAATTCACATTTACTGAACTTCGCATACAATTGCTTATCACGCAAAATCTATAGCACTATTCTCAAATACTCGGCATGCTCGGTTTCATCACAAGAGTAAATCAATATGTCATCAATGAATACAACAACAAATCGGTCT
This sequence comes from Gossypium hirsutum, assembly GCF_007990345.1. Lineage (NCBI taxonomy): Eukaryota > Viridiplantae > Streptophyta > Magnoliopsida > Malvales > Malvaceae > Gossypium > Gossypium hirsutum. The sequence continues at coordinate 37,838,667 of NC_053433.1, forward strand.
AAATACGCTCTGAAAATTTTATTCATCAAATCCATAAAGATAGCAGGTGCATTAGTCAATCCAAAAGGAATAACTAAGAATTCATAATGATCGTACCTCATCCGGAAAGCAGTTTTCAGAATGTCTGAGTCTTTCACTCGCAACTGATAATAGCTTGATCTCAAATCTATCTTTGAAAACACAACAGCTCCTTTCAATTGATCAAGCAAATCATCAATTTGGGGAAGAGGATACTTATTCTGGATAGTCACTTTGTTCAACTGACGATAATCTATACACATTCTCATCGTACCATATTTCTTTTTCACAAATAGAACCGAAACACCCCAAGGTGAGAAACTTAGTCTAGCAAACCCTCTATCGGTCAACTCTTGCAATTGAGACTTTAATTCTTTTAATTCAGTGGAGCCATTCTATATGGAATTATCAAAATCGGAGTAGTTCCAGACACTAATTCAATGCCAAATTCAACTTCTCGTATCGGAGGTAATCCCAGAAGTTCTTCAGAAAACACATCAGGGAACTCACATACAACAGGCACTAATTCAACTTTCTTTTCTGACATTTTTGAATCGATCACATAAGTAAAGTAGGCTTCACACCCTTTTCTCACAATACTCAGAGCTTCCATTGAAGATATTATAGCAGGTAGTCCATTCAAATCACTAGATTCAATTCGGACTATTTCATCATTCTTGCATCTCAAATCAATAGTTTTTCTGTTGCATTTCAAAATAGCATCATGTAAAGTTAACCAATCCATACCCAGAATTATATCAAACTCATCAAAGGGCAATAACATCAGATCAGCCGGAAAACAAATGTCTCGAAACATTAATGGACAATTCTTGCAGACTTTATCAACCAAAACACATCTGCCTAGGGGGTTTGAAACTCTAATTACAAATTCAGTAGAGTTTACAGGAAAAGTCTTACTGTTCACTAAATTTATGCATATATACGAATGTGTTGATCCAGGGTCTATCAAAGCAATCACAGAAGTATCATAACAAGTAAATGTACCCGTAATCACATTTGGCGACGAAGCTTCCTCAGAGCTCGAATAGCATAGGCTCTGGCAGGTTCACGAGTCTCGGATCTAACAGCTGTGTCTTTTGTTTCTCTCTGATTGCCACTTACATTTCCCTTATTTTTGGAAGGTTTACCACAAGAAATATTACCACTTGGTCTCAGATTTTTCACAATTTCTTGCTCGACAGATTTAGGGCCATCGCAGATAAAATTGTCTAACGATCCTCATCTAAAAGAAGCCCGATCATACAGTCTACAATTACCAAGATGTCTTTTACCATAATACTTGCACTTAGGGTGATCAAATTTAGCATTTCCAACACTGGCAACAGATGTAGCTGGAGCTTTGAAATTCGAATGCGATCTAGCGCGATCTCTATTTGAATGTCCCACATTAGCTTTTGAACAGCTATTATCATCTCTAAACTTCTTTGATGCTGATTGAAATGACTTGCCCGATGATTTCTTTTGCACTTTTTTAGCTTCAGAAATTATGGTGGCAAATTGGCTTATAAATGGCCTTTTTTTGTCCATATGGGAAGAGACACAAACGTCTCAACAGTGTGTGACACATGGTTATGTTGCACGGCCATGTGTCCCCAGAGGTACCCTACAAATTAGAGTCAGTATACTCTACAGTTTTGACACGGCCTAGACACACGGGCGTGTCTATTGGTCGTGTGTGGTACACGGGCTGGCACATAGGCGTATGGTCAGCCGTGTGACCCAAGTCAGTAGCCTCCCTAAATTTCACACGGCTTGGCACACGGACGTGTCTTGTGGCCGTATGGACAAGTCAGTATATATGCCCTATTTTGCCACGGCATAGACACACGGGCATGTCTAATGCCGTGTGAGGCACACAGCCAGTTCGCAAGGGCGTGTAACCTTTATAACTTAGAAAAATGTTTAAGCTTTGGAAAAATTTGTATGTGCTCAGTTTAGTCCTGACTCATTCCTAATACATGTTTAAGGTGTCGATGACCTAAGAAAGTGACTTTAAGTTGATGTTTGATTCTGATATAATGACGTATGACTTTTAGATTGTGAAATGAATTCAAAATGTTTCGATTGTCCAGTAATGCCTCTTACCCCTAGTTTGGCAACGGATATGGGTTAAGGGTGTTACAAGCTTTCCGTTATATGGCTCGAAAGAGCTTCCTAATTATATGTTTGCATGAGCATACCTATACGTGATTTAACGAATTACATATTTGAACACTTCATCTATACTACCTGTGTATCCAACGATATTTTAAATGGTTCAACGGGCAAAGTTCTGATATGAGATAATGTGAATTTGAGACGAATTATTATGAATATATATTTTTTAATTACATGGATATGATTTGTACATATTACATGGACACTTGATGTGAAAACTGTATGAATATGGAAATTTGATTATGGTTGAACTCATATATGTTTCTTGATATTCATATGAAATACATGACTAACATGGGTGATGAGGATATGTGTTAAGGCTTTTGGAAAATTTGATTTGAATACTTTAATGTGATTAAATGGTAAGTTAAATTCCATGTTATACAAACTTACTAAGCATTAAATGCTTACTCTATTTTATATTCATTGTTTTATAGTAACACAAAAGCTCATTAAGGTTGGAAGCTAGTCGGAGCTACATCACACTGTCCATCAGCCTTTTCGGTATATATAGCAAACTAATTTTGGTTACATTGGCATGTATAGGTTAATTTAGCCAATGATGACATGTAAATGTTTGGTTGAAATTAGCCTTTGGTATGGCTTGCGAATGGTATATTTTGATATGTATATATATGGCCTTAACATATATGATGTGTGATTGAAATGGTTGAATGATGGAAATCATATAGGCATATTGATGATAGGCTTGAGATAGCATATTTGGGAAAATATACATATATGTGTAAATGGTTATTTTGGTAATTTTGGATACTTGAATAAATATGATGATATGTTAGGTATAAAACTTGTTTTTTGATTGAATTGAAGGTCTTGTTGTGACTTGTGAATGTGCAAATTGTTGTGTTTAGGTTGATACCACATTTGGGTGAGAAATGTCGCTTGGAAATGGCCTATTTTTGTCCACACGAGCATGTGTCTCAGTCATATATGACACATGGCCTAGACGCGAGTATGTGGTTTGGCCATGTGTCCCCTGTATCTTTAAAACTGCAAAATAGAATGCTCAAAATTTTCAAATGGCCTAGCACACAGGCGTGTGGCTTGGCCGTGTGACCCCTGCACCTTATTTACGCAAGTCAGTATGCTCACACGGCCTAGGACACGGGCATATGGCTTGGCCGTGTGATCCAATTCAGTGAGCTCATTATTTTATACACGGGCTGAGACAAGGCCATGTGTCCCAATTTTGAATGCCCATACAGCCTAAGACACGAGCGTGTCTCTTGACCATGTGAGGCACACAGGCCTGTGTCCCCTGCACCTTTGAAAATTTTTTATATTTTTCGAAACATTTTTTGAGTACCCGATTTAGTCCTGACTTGTTTCTAATGTGTATTTTGGGTCTCGAGGGCTCATATGAGGGACATTATGATTGATTTATGATATAAATGCTATATGATATGAATTATCTATTTATTTGATCTGTAAATTTTGGTAATGCTCTGTAACCCTATTCCGACGACAGACACGGGTTAGGGGGTGTTACAAGATGAGTCTAGAGTTTTTAGCTTAAATTCATCTATCTTTTACTGACTTCTAGCATAGCCGTATTACAAACTATTTAAAAGACCTTTCGATTTAGATTTCTGTGATGCCTACATTAGTAGAGAGAAATTGCTAAGTTCAATATATGAAAACATAAATTAAACTTAGTGATTGCAATTTAGTCTTAAATAAGGGAATAAAAATTAATTGGTAAGAATTAGCGTATCTTTATTTAGAAAGCATTTAATCTATTCTTGTTATCATGATAACGATTGAGAATAATTCAAACAATATGTATACTTGAGTTGCATAATTTCAAAATTCTTGTTCTTGAGTATAATTACAGAAAACTCATAGTAGTACAGGAAATGTGTTCTAAATATCTTTTTAAAAGGTGATTTCTATCAATTTCTTTTTCAATTTGTGCATTACACGGGACTAGCAATGAATTAAGTTTGGGGGTGTGGAAATACAAAAATATATAGACTTTTTTTGCACCTTTTGAATTATAATTTGTGTAGTTTCATAGTAATTTTTGTTGAAATTCATACCTTACTTATAAAATAATTAATTTGCACTTAATTTGTAACATATTTAATTATTATTATTTTTATAATAAAATTTTCACAAATTTGGTTTATTTTCAATAGTTTTGTACAAAAGCTGAAAATTGGCTCAGTAGACACCTCAAAAAGCTTGAGCCGTTGGGGTAATTTTTGCATCAAGTGAATCAAGAACATGGATAAATTATTTTCCAGCCAAATATGGTATAAATATTATTATTATACATACTTTATATTAAATTTTTATCCAACATTAACTGGGTTAAAAATTAATATAAAGTATGGAGAAGAAAGTGGCCCAATGTGCGAAGTATAGAGTACTGAACCACCAAGTAATTGGGTAACCCAAAATTGTCCCAATTGTTTATCCAATCAGCTAATTTTAGCTTTATACTTGCAAAATAGCCCTTGAGTTTATCCTAAATGTTATTCAAACCCCTACACTTTTGTGCCTTTCACTTTTTGCCTCAAGCTAAATATAGCAAAGTTTAAATCATTCAAACTTGCACCATGCATGGCTAGCCAAGGGAAAGGGAGTGGCTGAAATTTATTTGTTATTTTTAGTAGCCATTCCTACCTATAAATACCCCTATTCCCTTCCTCATTTCACACATCATTCATTTCCACACATCTCTCTCTTTCACTCACTTTCTCTCTTCCTTTCCCTTCTTTGTTTTCCCGTTTTTCTCATTTCATTACATTTCCAATTTCCCTTTTGAAAAATATCTTTCATTCACCTTGGAGTATTAGCATTCAAGTTTTGTTGAAGCTCTCGGATTAACAGGATAAGCAGGGAAGGAGAGGAGCGCACTAGTCTGGCTTCGGCGAAATATTGGTTTTGCTTTCTAGTTTCTTCTCTTTAGTTTTCTTGTTTATGTTTTAATTATGAGCATGGATATTTTTTGTGTTTTTATTATTTATTTAATTACAATTACTTAAATTTAATTCGTGTAAGATTGATTGCATTCTGTCCACTTAAATTATTATAATCGTGTTTGTGTTGTTATTAGGCCTTTGTAATTTGTTCAATTAAATAAAATCATGCATACGTTATACTTGCATTATAATTGTAAGGTAACAAATGAATTAATTATTAATGGTATCAAAATTGTAATTAATTGACACAATATTTAATTAATGCATGTTTAATCTTCTAAAGTAGCTAAAGGTTAAATTAGCGACAGTATTAAACGGTACATTAGCTTTGCATAACTTGCAAGATTATTGTGATTAAATTATTTCAATATAGGATTATATTGTTACTTCACTTTATCTTATACTTGCTTATGAAAATTGATTAATTATTTGAATTGACATAGTAATATATTCAAGAGATCAATTGGTTTAGTAAGTTTGTCTATGCATTAGTTAGCAAAATACAAGTTGCCGTGAAATTATTCCTAACAGCATGAACATGAGTTCAGTAATTTAAGTTAAAGAATGTAATTGACCTAGCACATTTATGTCATCTTGATTTAAACCCATCTTTTAGAAATTGCATTGGAATATTTTTACTTTTTATTTTTTCTTAGTTAAATTATTTTTGGTTTTCATAACACCTTTTCAAATCAAATATTATTTTCATCACCAAAGTGTTTACTTTACATTTCATAAATATTTTTCTTTTACAGTCCCTGTGGGTGTGATAACTCAACATTTACTTGTCACTTTATTACTTGTTGCAATTGTGTAGACTTGCACATTTTCGTCGCTCCAATATATAAACATAAAAATTTAATAATCTAAATAATATAATAATTAACTATTTAAAATTAAATAATTTAATAATTTTTTCTTACCATTTGTAATTGAACGTTGGAGATATGTTTGTCATTCAAACGAATAAGTTAATTTGTCATTTAAAAATTATAACGAATAAAATAAAATCAAAGAGAATAAAATCGAAAAAAGAATTAAAAAAATATTTGAGGATTGAGGATTGGAAATTGAGGATTGAAGATTGAGAATTGAAAATTGGAAATCGGAAATTGAAATTGAAAACTGAAGATTGAGAATTTAGGATGGAGGAATGTGTTTTGAGTATTTGGTTGAAAATAATGAAGTTTGGAAGGGTTTATATAGGGAAATTTTTGGTTGTTGGAATCCTCTTAGCCATTGGAAAAGTTATCGTTCATAGGAGAATGCGCACTGTAGAACGCGTTTTTATTCTCTCTCCTAATTACGCGTCTTACAGGCACGTCTTTGTAACACCCTAGATCTGCCAGATCGAAAGTTTCGGCATATTGCAGTAATTGTCTGTTTGGTATAGTGTTATCCACCTAAAAGATTGGTTTGACAGATACATGTAGGCATGTAGCACCTGCCACAACAGTAAGTAAGAATTTGATGTTTTAATGCTTTACCATGTATTAAGGAGACGTTCGTGTTAAGAACTTAACTAATATGTTGGATCAGCTGATTGAGTCTTAACTCGATCAACATGGGTATTTTTTCTAATGTAGGAGAACGTGAGTCCGAATGTGCTGAAGCATATTATCTTTCTATTTATGGGTTTGGGAAGTATTATGGATAATTTTAGATATTGTACCAAAAAGAAAAACAAATATGATCAAAACTTATAATGGATGGATTCACTTGGATAAGGTTAAAAGGTGGCTATTTTAGTTATTCCTGAGATTGGATATTGAAACAATAATATTAAAATTATCAATAGAATTGAATTTTTATTTTTGAAATAAACCAGGTTGGACTTTATAATAAAACAAATCAAAGTACAAGCTAACCCATTGAAAATGGTCTACGAGAGTGAAGAAACAAGCAGAATTAAAAACAAGAACAAAAACAATAAATGAAACGAAATTGAAAAAGAAAACAAATTAAAAGCCAGCCTAAACTTAGTTGGCACCCACTCTCCAAAAATAAACCCTAGAAGCTTGTGTCGGTGCTAGATTCCTAAAAGGAAAATGTTCCCAAAAAACTGATCTTTGGCATTTCTTTGCCTTTCTTTCTACTCAAATGATCCCATTTCCGCTATCAATCTGGTTCTCTTCGTCTGAGGAGCAAAGATCCTGCTCCGATGTCGTTCATCATTCCTAAGTCCAAGTAACTTTCTTTCCCTGTTCTTAGACATTCTGTTGCAAGGTTATGAGCAAAAATGTTTGCGAATCTAGGCACATAAGCAAACTTTAGTTGTTAAAATGATGTCTTTGTCTGATGTATATCATCGATGATAGCCCAAACCTTTAATCTGTCCCTAATGCTCCTTTTTCTTTTGTTTATGATGGATATCTCATCTCCTTCTATGACCACCTGATGGAGACCCAATTGGATGCTTATTGTCCTGCTAATAGACAGATAAGGCCTTCCGCCGCAAATGGAGAAGCTACACGATCATGCAATTTCTATTTTGTGACTAAAACCACCCTTTAGGAGTCACGAATGACTAGTCCCGAAGAATATTTATTCTAGTCTTGACAGAAAGCGACTTCAAAGTTTACTTTGATTGACTGGGTGTTTATAGGTACCCAAGCCTCTTCACTCGTAAATCTGGTAACATCCTTCTATTCTAGACTATTTATTTCAAAAATATATATTTGGATCCAATATGCGATCTTGTTACTCGTACAGCAGAATCCTTCATGCTTTGTTTTATTCCTATTTGTCCAAATCCTCCATACTCCATAAACGAATACCTTACACTATTCTTCAATGCATTGGGAAAAAACCCTGTTGAATCATTCTACATCAAGCATTTCAAGTAACGACAGTACCTATTGTAAGTTTAAGTTATTCCATAAAGATACTGAAACTTGACAATCTCTAAACACATGATGTAGGGTTTCGAGACTACTACTGTAATAGCCCATTTTTTAGTAGTGTTAGAAATAGTGGTTTCAGGGCCACAAATTTGACAAGTAAGTTCGTAAATATTATTATCTAATATTTACAAGTCAAATATAGTTTTAAAAAGGTTTTTATTATGGTAATTTTTGTGATATAAATGATTAATTAAGCTCAAGTGGTAAGACCCTAAAGTCAGGTGGTTTTAGAAAATGAGGTATTGGTGTAACAACCCATTTTTAGTGAAATCGAAATAGTAGTTTCGGGATTACAAATTCGAGTCGAAAAGAAAATTTATTTTAATATTATTGCATGGTCTGCTTTGTGATAGGAATGTCATATGAAAATTCTGATAAAATTTTATCGGTTATGTATTTAATTAAGGAAAGGACCAAATTGTATAAAATGCAAAAGTTAAATTCTAGTAGCTATAAGTATCAAATAGCTATGGAATTCAAAACTTGAGGTCCTTATATGATAATTAGACCATTAAAGAAAAGTTAGTAGATATTTTTGATAAATCATCCTTGGAAAATTAGAAAAAGGCAAGGACTAAACTGGAAAGCGGAAAACTTAATGGATAATAAATAATTAAATAGAAATAATATCATTTTATATCATATTCATCCCCAAGAATTTCATGGAAACCCTAGGAGAGAGAAAGAAAACTAATCAAGCTTAATTAGGTATTTTTTCTTGTCCTGTTTTTAGTAATTTTTATATTTTTGAGACCGAGATAGCTTAATCTACCTATTTTGGGGATTAATTTGAAAAGATATCAAAGTATCAAAGTTTTCCCATGGATGAATTGTAACACCCCGAACCCGAAACCGACACCGGAGTCGAACACGACGTGTTAACTGGCTTTAACCCCTCACAAAATTTATTTTCCAGACACTGCCCAATCTGTATACTAGTCGTTTTAAAAATCATATCTTGAGTTTCGTAACTCGAAAATCAGTTTCGTAATTTTTCCCCGAAACTAGACTCATGTGCCCATCTATGTATTTTTTTCTAGAATTTTTGGTCGGGCCAATTAGTACAGTTTATTAGTCAAAGTCTCCCAAGTTGCAGGGGTCGACTACACTGACCTTTGCCCATTACGACTTGGATATCTCCCTACACGAAGCTCCAATACTGATGCCGTTTGTTTCTATGAAAACTAGACTCAGAGAGGAATCTGTACATATATGGTACGACCCCTAATTATCTCTGGTTAATTTTTAATGAAATTCCAAAGTCGGAGCAGGGAATCCAGAAACCGTTCTGGCCCTGTCCCACAAAAATCTGATTATCTCTTAATATACTGCCCATATGATCTTTTCGTTACTTCCTCATGAAAGCAGACTCATCGAGCTTCGATTACATAATTTATTCATCAAATAATTCCACTCCTACTATTTTTAGTGATTTTTCAATCTCATGACACTGCTGCTGCCAGCATCTGTTACGAAAGTAACTAGGTCCATTTCATGCCTACCCTTGATCCAACTCAATCGAACATTCGTGCCATTTTCGCATGGCTTAAAGTTTACATGCCAAAATTCAAACACAACGTAATAGCTTATACATGCCAAAATGTTCTTCTAAACCAACTAAGAAGAAAATACCAAAACTTGCTATCCGGTGTGATGACTTCGATGACGGCCCGACCCCGCAAAAATAGATGAGTCCAAGCAGCCTATAATGGGTGACAAGGAAACATCGGGTGAGTTTATAACTCAGTAAGTCATAAGCAATGCACTACTATACATCAATAACATTATCACAAGAGGAAACAAAATGGAATGAGACAATTTACTCCATCCATACCGAACCATACCATAGTTCCTCCAACCTATCGATTCAATTTCATACCAATTTATGTATTCACAATCCACCTACTCATCAATAGGATATTCGAGGCATTTTCATAAATCATTTTATTTTCGTTACAAACATACAACTAAACGGCCTTTCACCCATTCTATGATAAATTTTATGTACGTGACTTCAAGTATATTTGTCACATAGGTTCAACTTACCGAGCTCAACACCAAGTATAAGCATAGCACCTATTAGCCATGTACTCAAGACACTTACCCGATCCGCTGTCCGCGATCGACTCAATAGTGTTGCACACATAGTGTCCATAATGATTCACGAATGTATATTGAGCCCGCACACTCAGTGCTATATAATCAACTCGCACACTTAGTGCTACGTAATCAAATCGCACACTTAGTGCTACATAGTCAAACTCGCACACTTAGTGCCGCATGGTCAATTCGCACACTTAGTGCATCATATTCATTTCGCACACTTAGTGCAACATAGTCGAATCGCACACTTAGTGCTGTACAATTTAATCCCGCGCACTTAGTGCCAATCTCATGGTCATAAATGGTTATCCCGCACGTTTAGTGCCGAGATCAACAACTCAGTACATCTTACCTCTTTTCTTTCATTCAACAATTTCATCATCACATACGTACATGCATATATATATATGTATATTTATTCATTCCATTCAGCATCAATACATACACATTATGACCATTTGAAATAATACCAACTACATGCTTAATGACTTACCTCATGTTGGGTAAGACGGTTCCAACTCGGCTACTCGATAACCTTTTCTTTGCCTTTGCTCGATTCACCTCCTTTAACTCCTTGAGCTAAATCAATAATTTAACTAGTTTAACCACCTTGCTAAATATTTACAATCCAATTTCACATGTATATGTATGTTAGTATATTCGGCCAATAGCCTCATGCAACTACCAAAGCTGAATCAACTAAATATACTTATGAATATATATATATATCATCATCGAAATCACCTAAGCTTAGACATCAATTTTTAATTCCAAGCAAGTTGCCGAATGCAACCTTACTAAATTTTCATGGATTCAATATACCATTACCATGGAATCAACAACCAAAAATTCATAGACAATTTAGGAAAATCACATTACAAATCTCAAATTCAAGCAAAGACCATGGCCGAAATGCATGTATACATGTACAATGTCAACTGTAACATCATTTAAACACCTAATTTTCATCTCATGAACACTTAATCGAGTTTTCCTAATCTAGCATATTTTCACATCTATTTTGTAACATCATGTAAGTCCACATATAACTACATTTCTTAAGTCCCACATCTTAATGCCCATTATAGCCACTCCCCTAGTCTAAATCTAGCAATCGGCAACACCACCTTTCCACTATGTTAGCCGAATACTCATTCTCTTCCTAGTCCTAAGTTCGGCACCTCCAACAAAATAGCTTAACAATTTTCAACTTTCATGCTAACATAACAAGCAAGTTAACACATCCATATAACTAGCATGCTAATAGCATCAAGGTATCAACTAGCTTTTATTTTTAAACTCCTTAGCCGAATCCTAACTCTCCAACAACCCCAAATCCAACCATGGAATAGATAGAATCTAGACTCATCACCCCAAAGGTAGGGTAAGCTTCCAAAAATATCATTGAACATACCTTGGTCTAAAGGACCACCTTGGCCGAATCTTGCTTCCTCTTCTTCCTCTAGTTAGAACAATTGCAAAAGAAAGAAAATATGAACACTCCTTCTTCCCTCCTTATTAAGCATTCAAACTCCCTCATTTTTCATGCCACAACATCAAACACTCTCCCTAGGCACAAGCAATGGCCGAATTCCTTCCAAGTTCTTTTCTCCCCTTCTTTTTCTTGGTTTTTCGGCTAGGAGATGGCAAGTATGACACCCTTTTTTTTTGTTCCCTTTTCTATTATTATCCCCATCATTTGTTCACCAAAGAAACATATTAAATTAGAATGAGTGGAGCATTATCACTCCTTGGCCGGCCACCATGAATTTTATGGGCAAATTGACATGCAAAGCCATGCTTCCTCAACCTATTATTAATTAATCCTTATAATTCATCTATCATCTTTCCTAACTTCGTCAACTAGGTCCTTTTTGAATGAATTCACAATCCTAATGCTAATATTAAGCATTTAATTTCTCATACATTCACTGTCACACAACAATTTATGCAATTAAAACATGAAAATAAATTTTTGGCTCGGTAATGTGGTCTCGAAACCACATTCCGACCATGGTCTAATTTGGGTTGTCACAACTCTCCCCCACATAAGAAATTTTCGTCCCCGAAAATCTTACCGGTAAATAGGTTTGGGTATCGTTCTTTCATCGAGCTCTCGGTTTCCCAGGTTGCTTCCTCGATCCCGTGTTTAAGCTAGAACACCTTAACCAACGGAACCTTTTTATTTCGCAACTCTTTCACTTCACGAGTTAGGATACGAATCGGTTCTTCTTCATAGCTCATATCAGCCTGAATTTCAACCTCCGACGGACTAATTATGTGCAAAGGATCAGATCTATAGCGCCGAAGCATCGAAACATGAAAGACGTCGTGAATCTTTTCAAGTTCAGGAGGCAAAATCAATCTATATGCAACCGGCCCCACTCGTTCGGAAATTTCGTACGGCCCAATGAATCTCGGGCTCAACTTGCCTTTACGGCCAAATCTGAGTACCTTTTTCCAAGGCGAAACTTTGAGGAACACTTTATCTCCCACCTGATATTCAATGTCCTTCCGTTTCAGATCCGCATACGATTTTGACGATCTGTGGCTACCTTCAGACTTTCATGGATTACCTTTACTTTCTGTTCGGCATCTTTAATCAAATCAACTCCGAAAATTTTACTTTCACCGAGCTCGGTCCAAAACAATGGCGTTTGGCATTTACGACCGTACAAAGCCTCGTAAGGTGCCATCTTAATACTTGATTGAAAACTATTGTTGTAAGCGAATTCAATCAAAGGTACATACCGTTCCCATGAACCACTAAACTCAAGAATGCAGCATCTCAGCATATCCTCGAGTATCTGAATTATTCGCTCGGATTGACCATCGGTTTGGGGATGAAAAGCGGTGCTAAAATGCAGCTTGGTACCCAAAGCTTCTTGCAATTTCTTCCAAAATCGCGAGGTGAATCTCGGATCTCTATCCGACACGATAGAAATAGGTACTCCATGTAATCTCACAATCTGAGAAACATACAATTCGGCTAGTTTATCCAATGAAAAATCCGTACGCACGGGGATAAAGTGAGCCGACCTAGTCAGCCTATCAACAACAACCCAAATCGCATCCTTCTTACTTGCGGACAATGGCAGTCCGGACACAAAGTCCATTGTGACTCGGTCCCATTTCCACTCGGGTATCATGATCGGCTGAAGTAATCCTGAAGGCTCTTGATGTTCTGCTTTCACTTGTTGACATATTAAACATCTCGAAACAAAGTCGGAGATGTCTCGTTTCATACCATGCCACCAAAACCGACGTTTCAAGTCGTTGTACATTTTCGTGCTCCCCGGGTGAATTGACATTCGGCTACAATGGGCTTCGTTCAGAATCATCGGAATGAGTTCCGAATTCCTTGGAACACACAAACGACTTCTAAACCTCAAACAACCATCATCATCAATCTGAAACTCCGATTCCTTGTTCGGAACACACTCAGCTCGTTTTGCAACCAATTCATCATCGACTTCCTGAGCTTCAAGAATTTGATGAGTCAATAATGGTTTGGCTTTTAATTCAGCTACTAACACATTGTCAGGTAGAACAGACAAGTGTACATTCATCGCTCGCAAAGCAAACAGTGATTTCCGGCTTAAGGCGTCCGCAACCACATTAGCCTTTCCCGGGTGGTAATCAATGACAAGTTCGTAATCTTTCAACAACTCAAGCCAACGTCTTTGTCGCAGATTCAAGTCTCGTTGAGTCATCAAATATTTGAGACTTTTGTGATCCGAAAACACATGGCACTTTTCACCAAACAAATAATGTCGCCATATTTTCAATTCAAACACAATGGCGGCTAGTTCGAGATCATGGGTCGGATAATTTCTCTCGTGTGGCTTCAATTGTCTTGACGCATAGGCCACAACTCGACCTTCTTGCATCAATACGCAACCCAACCCAAGTAGGGATGCGTCACTATAAACAACAAACTCTTTACCCGATTCGGGTTGCACCAAAATTGGAGCTTCAGTCAGATGAGTTTTCAGTTGATCGAAGCTTTTCTGACATTTCTCCGTCCATTCGAACTTAACATCCTTTTGAAGTAGCTTCATCATTGGTGTGGCTATCATCGAGAAACCTTTGACAAATCGTCGGTAATAACCGGCGAGCCCTAGAAAGCTCCGGACTTCGGTAACATTTCTCGGAGGCTTCCAGTTAAGTATGGCTGAAATTTTGCTCGGGTCAACTCGAATACCCAATGCGGATACCACATGACCCAAGAAGCTAACCTCTCTTAACCAGAACTCACACTTACTGAACTTAGCATATAACTGCTTATCCCGCAAAATTTGCAACACTTGCCTCAGATGCTCAGCATGTTCGGTCTCATCTCTTGAATAGACCAAGATGTCATCAATAAACACAACTACAAACCGATCCAAATACGGCCTGAAGATCCGATTCATCAAATCCATAAACACCGCAGGGGCATTAGTGAGCTCGAACGGCATCACTAAGAACTCGTAGTGACCGTACCTCATTCTGAAAGCAGTTTTGGGTACGTCCGAATCTGGAATCCACAACTGATAATAACCCGATCTCAAATCTATCTTTGAAAACACCGATGCTCCCTTTAATTGATCGAACAGATCATCAATACGCGGTAACGGATACTTATTCTTTATCGTCACTTTATTCAGTTGACGATAATCAATGCACAACCTCATGGTTCCGTCCTTCTTTTTCACGAACAATACTGGAGCACCCCAAGGTGAGAAACTCGGTCGAGTGAAACCTCTATCCGTCAATTCTTGCAACTGAGCTTTCAACTCTTTTAACTCGGTTAGTGCCATACGATACGGAGCGATCGAAATAGGCGTAGTTCCAGGTACAAGCTCAATACCAAACTCTACCTCCCGAACAGGTGGCAAACCCGGTAACTCTTCAGGAAAAACATCCGGGTATTCACAGACCACCGGCACCGATTCGGGTTTCTTTTCTAACTCCTTGTCATCAAGTACATACACGAGGTATGCTTCGCACCCTTTCCTTACATATTTCTGGGCCAACATTACTGATATTACAGCTGGCAACCCCCTTAAGTCCGCAGACTCAACTCGGATTATTTCGTTATTTACGCACCTCAAATCGATAGTCTTGCTTTTGCAATTCACAACCGCATCATGCGCGGTTAACCAATCCAAACCAAGAATAACATCAAACTCGTCGAACGGCAAAAGCATCAAATCGGCCGAAAAACAGGATTCTCGGATTATTAGAGGGCATCTCTTACACACTTTATCAACAAGTACGCATTGACCCAAAGGGTTTGATACTCGAATTACGAGCTCAGTAGACTCAATAGGTAGAGTCTTACTGGTTGCTACGGTTTCGCATACATATGAATGAGTAGAACCAGGGTCAATCAATGCAATCACATTAGTATCAAAGAGAGTGAAGGTACCAGTGATGACGTCGAGGGAGGATGCCTCCTCTCGTGCGCGAATGGCATATGCTCTAGCAGGAGCACGGTTCTCGGCGCGATCGGCCGTATCAGAAGCCCCCCTCTGACTACCACCCCTGCCTCCAAAAATTCTCGGTGGTCTACCTCTAGATGTCACTCCACTAGGTCTTGCACCTTGAATCTTATTCTTCTCATCCAGCTCCGTGCAATCTCTAATGAGGTGGTCCTTCGAACCGCATCCGTAACAGGCCCTGCTAGTAGACTTGCCCCAACATTCACCTAGGTGTCGTCTTCCACATTGGGGACATTCAGGTTTCTCGTGACGATTATTGCCCACACTAGCTACCGAAGTAGCTCGGGAGCCCATCGATGGTCTTGCCCTGATGGAAATTCCCGCAGTCGCCCTCGACTTATTAATGTCCTCCCTGAACTTCTTTACAGCTGAGAACGGAGCTTTACCCGTCGATCTTTTACGATAATCTCTAGCTTCAAATTCAGCCTTCCTCTTCTCCTTTCCAAGTTCTTCCGCCTTGCAGGCTCGTTCGACTAGTGTTACGAATTCCTTTATTTCCAAAATACCCATTAGTAGCTTTAAATCTTCATTCAATCCTTCCTCGAATCTTTTGCACATAGCAACCTCATCAGCTACACACTCCCGGGCATACCTACTAAGTCTTACGAATTCATGTTCGTATTCAGATACAGTCATACGGCCTTGCTTGAGTTCCAAGAACTCCTTACGCTTCTGGTCAATGAACCGTTGGCTAATAAATTTCTTCCGAAATTCCGTTTGAAAGAAGTCCCAAGTTACTTGCTCGTTCGGGACTATGGAAATCAAGGTCCTCCACCAATAGTAGGCTGAGTCTCGCAACAAAGATACGGCACATTTTAGACATTCGTCAGGTGTGCATGACAATTCATCGAACACCCGAATGGTGTTATCAAGCCAGAACTCGGCCCTTTCGGCATCATCAGTTACTATGGCCTTGAACTCCTCGGCCCCACGCTTCCTAATCAAGTCTACAGGTGGCTTACTCAGCCTCACAGGATCAGCGACTGATGGCCTTACAGGCTCTTGGGGTGGATTATTCAAATTTGGGAATTGTTGGACAGCCGGGTTGGTTCGGGCATATTGCGCGACCCACTCATTCATCATGGTAAAGAAGGCTTGTTTATCCCCCTCACCTTGATTATTCGCAGATGACTGTGGTTCAACAGGCGGCGTCCCTTGTGCAGGAGCAGCCGCTACGCTCTCAACGTCATCCGCTAGGGTTCTTTCTTCACCGGGATCCATTTACTAATCAAAACAAAAACATTTCAACCGTTAGAAGTCATCACCCTTTTAAACATTAACATTAAGGCATGTATAGCTAGACTCATACGTGCTATGGTAGTCCTAGAACCGACTAAACCATGGCTCTGATACCAATAAAATGTAACACCCCGAACCCAAAACCGACACCGGAGTCGAACACGAGGTGTTAACTGGCTTTAACCCCTCACAAAATTTATTTTCCAGACACTGCCCAATCTGTGTACTAGTCGTTTTAAAAATCATATCTTGAGTTTCGTAACTCGAAAATCAGTTTCGTAATTTTTCCCCGAAACTAGACTCATGTGCCCATCTATGTATTTTTTTCTAGAATTTTTGGTCGGGCCAATTAGTACAGTTTATAGTCAAAGTCTCCCAAGTTGCAGGGGTCGACTACACTGACCTTTGCCCATTACGACTTGGATATCTCCCTGCACGGGGCTCCAATACTGATGCCGTTTGTTTCTATGAAAACTAGACTCAGGGAGGAATCTGTACATATATGGTACGACCCCTAATTATCTCTGGTTAATTTTTAATGAAATTCCAAAGTCGGAGCAGGGAATCCAGAAACCGTTCTGGCCCTGTCCCACAAAAATCTTATTATCTCTTAATATACTGCCCATATGATCTTTTCGTTACTTCCTCATGAAAGTAGACTCATCGAGCTTCGATTACATAATTTATTCATCAATTAATTCCACTCCTACTATTTTTAGTGATTTTTCAATCTCATGACACTGCTGCTGCCAGCATCTGTTACGAAAGTAACTAGGTCCATTTCATGCCTACCCTTGATCCAACTCAATCGAACATTCGTGCCATTTTCGCATGGCTTAAAGTTTACATGCCAAAATTCAAACACAACGTAATAGCTTATACATGCCAAAATGTTCTTCTAAACCAACTAAGAAGAAAATACCAAAACTTGCTATCCGGTGTGATGACTTCGATGACGGCCCGACCCCGCAAAAATAGATGAGTCCAAGCAGCCTATAATGGGTGACAAGGAAACACCGGGTGAGTTTATAACTCAGTAAGTCATAAGCAATGCACTACTATACATCAATAACATTATCACAAGAGGAAACAAAATGGAATGAGACAATTTACTCCATCCATACCGAACCATACCATAGTTCCTCCAACCTATCGATTCAATTTCATACCAATTTATGTATTCACAATCCACCTACTCATCAATAGGATATTCGAGGCATTTTCATAAATCATTTTATTTTCGTTACAAACATACAACTAAACGGCCTTTCACCCATTCTATGATAAATTTTATGTACGTGACTTCAAGTATATTTGTCACATAGGTTCAACTTACCGAGCTCAACACCAAGTATAAGCATAGCACCTATTAGCCATGTACTCAAGACACTTACCCGATCCGCTGTCCGCGATCGACTCAATAGTGTCGCACACATAGTGTCCATAATGATTCACGAATGTATATTGAGCCCGCACACTCAGTGCTATATAATCAACTCGCACACTTAGTGCTACGTAATCAAATCGCACACTTAGTGCTACATAGTCAAACTCGCACACTTAGTGCCGCATGGTCAATTCGCACACTTAGTGCATCATATTCATTTCGCACACTTAGTGCAACATAGTCGAATCGCACACTTAGTGCTGTACAATTTAATCCCGCGCACTTAGCGCCAATCTCATGGTCATAAATGGTTATCCCGCACGTTTAGTGCCGAGATCAACAACTCAGTACATCTTACCTCTTTTCTTTCATTCAACAATTTCATCATCACATACGTACATGCATATATATATGTATATTTATTCATTCCATTCAGCATCAATACATACACATTATGACCATTTGAAATAATACCAACTACATGCTTAATGACTTACCTCGTGTTGGGTAAGACGGTTCCAACTCGGCTACTCGATAACCTTTTCTTTGCCTTTGCTCGATTCACCTCCTTTAACTCCTTGAGCTAAATCAATAATTTAACTAGTTTAACCACCTTGCTAAATATTTACAATCCAATTTCACATGTATATGTATGTTAGTATATTCGGCCAATAGCCTCATGCAACTACCAAAGCCGAATCAACTAAATAGACTTATGAATATATATATATATATCATCATCGAAATCACCTAAGCTTAGACATCAATTTTTAATTCCAAGCAAGTTGCCGAATGCAACCTTACTAAATTTTCATGGATTCAATATACCATTACCATGGAATCAACAACCAAAAATTCATAGACAATTTAGGAAAATCACATTACAAATCTCAAATTCAAGCAAAGACCATGGCCGAAATGCATGTATACATGTACAATGTCAACTATAACATCATTTAAACACCTAATTTTCATCTCATGAACACTTAATCGAGTTTTCCTAATCTAGCATATTTTCACATCTATTTGTAACATCATGTAAGTCCACATATAACTACATTTCTTAAGTCCCACATCTTAATGCCCATTATAGCCACTCCCCTAGTCTAAATCTAGCAATCGGCAACACCACCTTTCCACTATGTTAGCCGAATACTCATTCTCTTCCTAGTCCTAAGTTCGGCACCTCCAACAAAATAGCTTAACAATTTTCAACTTTCATGCTAACATAACAAGCAACTTAACACATCCATATAACTAGCATGCTAATAGCATCAAGGTATCAACTAGCTTTTATTTTTAAACTCCTTAGCCGAATCCTAACTCTCCAACAACCCCAAATCCAACCATGGAATAGATAGAATCTAGACTCATCACCCCAAAGGTAGGGTAAGCTTCCAAAAATATCATTGAACATACCTTGGTCTAAAGGACCACCTTGGCCGAATCTTGCTTCCTCTTCTTCCTCTAGTTAGAACAATTGCAAAAGAAAGAAAATATGAACACTCCTTCTTCCCTCCTTATTAAGCATTCAAACTCCCTCATTTTTCATGCCACAACATCAAACACTCTCCCTAGGCACAAGCAATGGCCGAATTCCTTCCAAGTTCTTTTCTCCCCTTCTTTTTCTTGGTTTTTCGGCTAGGAGATGGCAAGTATGACACCCTTTTTTTTTTGTTCCCTTTTCTATTATTATCCCCATCATTT
Organism: Gossypium hirsutum; assembly: GCF_007990345.1. Lineage (NCBI taxonomy): Eukaryota > Viridiplantae > Streptophyta > Magnoliopsida > Malvales > Malvaceae > Gossypium > Gossypium hirsutum. The sequence goes on from NC_053433.1 coordinate 37,858,636, forward strand.
GTTCACCAAAGAAACATATTAAATTAGAATGAGTGGAGCATTATCACTCCTTGGCCGGCCACCATGAATTTTATGGGCAAATTGACATGCAAAGCCATGCTTCCTCAACCTATTATTAATTAATCCTTATAATTCATCTATCATCTTTCCTAACTTCGTCAACTAGGTCCTTTTTGAATGAATTCACAATCCTAATGCTAATATTAAGCATTTAATTTCTCATACATTCACTGTCACACAACAATTTATGCAATTAAAACACGAAAATAAATTTTTGGCTCGGTAATGTGGTCTCGAAACCACATTCCGACCAGGGTCTAATTTGGGTTGTCACATGAATATGCAAAAATTTTAAAATTTGTGGTAGAAAATGAAAAGTTGTTGATAGATAGTGAATTTTGAGGAAAATATGATTTAGGGATTAAATTGTAAAGATGTAAAAGTTTTGGAGAAATTCTAAATTTTGTGAAATACATGTGCTGTAAAAGTTATATGAAAATTCCGGTTAGGCTCAGAATAAGGATTAAATTGCATGAATTTCAATTTTCGGGCCTAGGGACGAAATTGTCATTTGCAAAAAGTATAGGGGCAAAATAATAATTTTTCCTAGGATGTAAATTGAATTAAATTGAATATGAAATGGATTAAATTGATGTTAAATTTATTTATATAGATCCTGAAAGACCTAATACCCAGTTGGATCGAGGAAAACAAAAAGTTTCGGATTAGTAGATTTTTTATATGAACAAATATCGAGGTAAGCTCATGTAACTAAATTGTGCACATTCTTATGTTTGAATTGAATGTTATATATGTGGATTATGAATTTGTTATATAAATGAAAATAATTATATACTCGAGAATTTTTTAGTCCCGTTTGAATAGGTGAAATTCGATGGATACAAGTTTTTCTCGTATTGGTTATGGTCTTTCATATGTTGCGAACAAACAATGGCTTGAAAGAGCATCCCGTTATTAGCCCTCTCGAGCTTCCCGCTTTATGGTTCAGCGAGCTTCCCGTTATAGCTCTTTGGAGCATTCCGATAGGTTGTGATGCTACATTTTTTGTGGACACACCTTAGCTCTTATGAGCATCCCGATTAAAGGTTCTTTGTGAACTTCCCGTTAATTGGCTCTTTGTGAGCTTCCCGATAGTGCTTGCTTGAACTTCCTGATATTGGCTATTTAGAGCTTCCTATTACATGGCTCTTTATGAGCTTCCCGATATGGTTCTTTGTGAACTTCCCGATTATGGCTCTTATGAGCTTCCCATTATATAGACCGGATAAGCTTCCAGATAGGCTCTTTATAAGCTTCCCAAAATGGCTCTATGTGAGCTTCCCGATACAAGGCTCGAGAATGTGCTTCCCAATTATGTACCCTAATTGGGTACCCCTGAAAATGAACTAACGAATTATAGTAGTGTACACTAAAGTATACTATATGAGCGTACCCATCGATATTTCTAATAAATTCAATGGGTAAAGTTCTAACATGGGTAAACTGAATTTAAAATGATCTGTCATCAAAGTGTACATGTTGTAACAACCCGATTTTGGGGCTAGTCGAAATAGTGGTTTTGAGACCACAAATTTGACATGGGAAAACTTGTTTTTATTATATTTCCATGGTCTATAGTTTTATGGAATGATTTCGTGAAAATTCTGTTCAAAAATTTTGACGTTTGGACACTCAATTTAGTAAAACTGACTAAATTGTAAAAAGTGCAAAAGTTGAGTTCTACTTGTTATAGGTGTCCAATTTCTATGAGATTTTAAATTAGAGGTCCTTAGTTGGTAATTAGACCATTGGATAAGTTAGTGGATAAAAATGGACATGAATAGATGAAATTTCAAAGTTATCCATTAAGGGCATTTTACTCATTTGGTAAATAAATGATAAAAAAGGGAAAATAAAGCCAAAACTTTTGTCCATCTTCTTCTCCATGTGCCGAAAATTAGAAGGTCACCATAGCTAGGGTTTGTTCAACTTCCAAGCTTGATTGTAAGTAAATCCTAGCCTTGTTTTTAATGCTCTTTACATTTTTGAAGTTGTTATCATCCGATCTAGCTATTTCTACCATTAATTTGAGCTATGATTGAGGTCTAGGGTTTAACCCATGTTAGATATTTATGCATTTTGATGTCTAATGGTAGATTATGCAAGTTTAATGTTAGATAAACAACTTTTACTAGGTGATTTTTGATGAAAATGTTAGAAGGACTTATTTGTAATAAGATTTCAAAATGTGTGTAAATGTGTGATTTAATGAAAAAATTGGGTTCTTATAAGCATGTATAGGGTTCGGCTAGGCTTGGGTCTTGATGAAATTAAATAGATTTCATTTTACGAGTCTAGGGACCAAAATGTAAAATATGTTAAAATGTAGGGGCAAAAAATGTAATTTTTCCATAGTGTGATTTTTGGACTGAATTAAGTAATGTGGTTAATAAATGAGTTAAATTTGCTATTATATATCAAGAGAAATGAGGTTCAGACCTAGATTGGGGGAAAAACAAAGACGATTAGATCCATTTCCACTATTTTTGTACCGAGGTAAGTTCGTATATAAATAATACATTATTATTTATGCTTTAATTGGTTTAATATTGTATGAATTATGATTGACTCCTTGGATGTAATCGACATGTAAGACCATATCTAGGATATGGCATCGATATGAGGCTTACTGTAAGCCGTAGCTGGGCTATTGGCATCGATATAAGATCCCATGTAAGACAATATTTGGGATATGGCATTGGTATGGTGCTCTGAGTGTGAGATTTCTCGAGTATCCTTTAGTATTCCAAGTGTTTCAACAGGAATTGTAACGGAAATGTTAATGTTGTGAAAGACCATGGTATGCTGCAAGATGGTACATGTATGTACGTAAAACTTATTCTTAATGAGCTCGATATGTGATGAATCCCTCGGTAAGGTTATGATTGTGCAAGTTATGATACTAAGGTTATAATATTATCAATGCCAAATTGGAATATGAGATTTATAATGACATATAAGTTAATTCACTTCATGTCAATTGCATGATATGTAACACCCCTAACCCGTAACCGTCGCTGAAATAGGTTATGAGGCTTTATCGGACTTATAACTCAATTCAAAATAATCAATTATCTGATAACACCTTATCTCAATCAATATCATTCAATCTACATTCAATATGTAATTAAATAAAGAATACAATGCTTTAATCATGCATTCCGGACTAAGTTGATAACATATAAAAATTTCAGAAACTTAGAAAAAAATTTCAACATTTCAAATATTACACGCCCGTGTGAACAAGCAGTGTGCCTCACACGGCATTAGACACGCCTGTGTCTCTAGGCCGTGGCAAAACAGGGCATACATACTGACTTGTACCACACGGCCGGAGACATGCCCATGTGCCTTGGTTGTGGTCGAAACTGACTTGGGTCACACGGCTAACCACACGATCGTATGTATAGCCCGTATACCCTTTGAAATGGATACACACGCCCATGTGCCAAGGCTGTGTGCCTCACAGGGCCACCAAACATTCTCGTGTGTCTAGGTCATGCTCGAGATTGACTTTAAATTGTAGAACTACCCCAGGGGACACACGGCTATGTAACATGACGGTGTGTCACACACGGATGAGACACACGCCCATGTCTTTGCCCATGTGGACAAGAATAGGCTATTTGAAAAGCTAATTTTCCACCTTTAATGGTCATCCCTACAAGTCCAAAATCAAAGCACAATTGGACCATAATTTCAACCAATTTCAATCACAAAACATACATGTTGTGATATTATTGAGATGTGGGCTCCGGCCCAACCGAGGCTAATTTGGGCTAAGGCCCAGAGACCATCGTTATTGAATTGGGCTCTGGCCCAAAATGACTAAAGATTGCTTTATACTCGTTGAGGGTTGTACACACTGAGTTTTTGAAACTCACCCCCCTCCTTCTAAACTTTTCAGGTGATCTTCAGTAGGCGGTTCGACGATGGAAGGACTCGGAGGTGGCCAACTAGCATAAAAAGTTTAAACTTAGTCTTTATGTAATTTTTAATATATTGACTTTAAATTATTTCTATTTGATTTGGGTTGTAACAAGGTCTTTCCTCTGGCTAATATTTCAAATTAGGATTATTATCATTTTTTTATGCTTTATATTTATTAGAAGTAGAACGTGGTTTCCTAAACCATAACTATTTTTAAATACTACTTTTCCACAACTCAATTTTTAAATGACGAGTTTTCATAAAATCATATATTCTAAATAAAGCTTCCGCAACTGAAAAGAGATTTTACAAAGTAATTAAGGTTTTTCATTTTAAGGACGTGTTTCCAATGAAAACAAGGTTTTCGCTAAAACACTTCAATGTGACACGCCAGATTTGGCCATAATGTCTGGGCCGAGTTTGGGGTGTTACAATGAGGACACTTACGAAGTAGCTCCGTGAATCTTTCCCACCCCTTGTACAAGGATTCATCATCCAATTGTGAAAACGTGGTTATCTCATTTCACAACTTGGCCTTCTTACTCAGTGGAAAATACTTAACCAAAAACCTTTCTATTAATTCTTGCCAAGTAGATATTGAACTTGGTGGCAATGAATTCAGGCATGCTCATGCTTGATCTCGTAACGAGTATGGAAACAGCTTCAACCTCAATGCATCTTTAGTAACACTAGCTATTTTAAATGAATCACTCACATCCATAAATAATTGAAGGTGAAGATGTGGATCTTTCACTGAACTTGCCCACCATTTTAAGCATTTAAAACATCACCAGTTTCTATTCGAATTGTGGTGCCTCAATATTTGGCCTCCTAATTCCCAAATTTAATTCATTGAAAAGTGGACAACGTATTGTCTTACGGCACGATCCCTATCATCAGCAATAAGATTTGGATTGTGAACATGATTGGCAATTCATTCGATTCATCTGATTTAATTGGAATCATTTCACTTTCTAAAATTTCGATTCAATAATCTTTCGTCTATGTCAGAATAGTGAAATTATTCGAATTGAATCACATAGTTGTGCACATTACTTGAAGGGGCTACGCTGGTTGTCGCTAGACTTTGGCGTTTCTCAAGCAAGAATAGCATGTACGAACTAACTGGTGGGCATCTTCCTGACTGTAGGCCAATAGTACCCTTGTCTAAAGATTTTCTATGCAAGCAATCTACCTCCTAAGTGATCGCCACAAATTCCTCTGTGGATCTCTCATAACGTACTCTGCTTCAGGTGGCAATATGTACCGCAAATGTGGATACGAAAACCCTTTTCTATATAGTACACCCTCCAAAAGGGTGTATCTATTAATCATAGGATAAAACACATTGTTTTAATTCATCATACAATGAGCTCATAGTGTTCAAATATTCAATTCATATATTGGGAGTTTAGCAAATATTAACGATCTGTGATAATGGCATACCTCGCAGCATTACATTGTAGTTTTGTGAGCTCTATCCAATCTCGGTTGTCTTGTTTGCCTTGGAATGTGTGGATTATTGGTGTCATCCAGGTCTCCTCCTGAGTCATGCAGATTACTTGGGGTGCGTCGTAGCGCAGAGTTTCCCTCTACTCGAGCAAGATTTTTTCTCTTTGGTCAATGATGACAGAGGATGCTAATTTTGACAAAGTGTCCACGCATGTGTTGTCCTTTCTTGGGAGCTATTTAATTTAAGCTTTGTTGAATCCAGCAAGAAGCTAAGTCGCCATTGTATGATTTTTTTTAGCACTATTTCCTTTACGTCGTATTCACCATTCATCTACTTTGCCACCAGTTGGGAATCTGTATGGATAATTACATCCTTTGCTCCTAGTTTTCATGCTAACTACAATCCTGACACTAAAGCTTCATACTCAATGATGTTATTCGATGTTTGAAATCCAAACAACAATCCGTACTGCTACTTGTTGCCACTGGGGTTGATTATAAGTGCTCCTGCCCCTGATCCTATTTTGGCTATGGAGCCATCAACGTAAACTAGCCAACTTTTTGGTTTCCCAGTTGCATGTGTACTTTTTGGGGAGGGGTTAGCTATTAAACAGTGTTCAACAAATGAAAAACCAATTTTAGTATAAAATGTGGAACACGTGGTGCCTCATCATAAAATATAACTCATTGAATCATTACATTTCATGTTTTTCCATAAATATAATAGATTAAGTTGTTAACATTTATCAAAGTTCATATAGCATAAAATTTTTACAAGATATATATTATCTAGCATTTCAAATCATAGCCCACATTACCTACGGCGTTGAAAATTCTTTCGAAGGAACACTCTGCTATGAAATCAGGTAGCACTTGTCCCTTTATTGCAATTTGTGAGGTAAAGTCAATACCATATTCGGCGAGCTCAATACTCTACTTCGTTACCCTTGTTGAAGTATCTGCTTTAGATAGTACTTCTTTTATAGGCTCATTGGTGACCACAACAACCAGATAGGCTTGGAAGAACTGTTGTAATTTGCGGGTTGTAACAATCAAAGCATAGATGCATTTTTCTATTTTTGAGTACTTCAGTTTGCCATTTTGGAGTACCTTGCTGACATAGTATACCAAGAACTGATGAACAACTATTAACTTAAGTAGTACTACTGCAACTGTCTCATTTGACGTAGCCAAGTATAGATAAAGTGTTTCTCATACTTGAGGCAATTCCAATAGTAGAGGGGAGGTGAGGTATAGCTTTAGATCTTTGAAGGTTTCTTGACACTCTTCTATCCATGAGAAGGAGGCTCTTAAAGCTTTGAAGAATGGGAGGCACTTTTCTGCCATACTCAAGATGAATTTGTTCAACGCTACTACTCTTCCCGTGAGACATTGTTTATCTTTTACTGTCCGTGGAGGGGACATTTCTATGATTTCTTGGATTTTCTCTAGGTTTACCTCTATTTCTCTTTTTGATATCATAAAACCTAAGAACCTGCCAGCTCACACCCCAAAAGCACAATTCTCCAGATTTAGTTTCATGACGTGAGCTCTAAGGATTGCGAATGTCTTTGATAGGCTTCGCACATGCTCATCCATTGACGTGCTTTTCACTAACATGTCATCAACGTAGACCTCTAGACTGCGGGTTAGCAACATCCCAAAAATTTGGGGTTAGTAAAATCGAGCTTATGAATCGAGAGAGAGTAGTCATGCCTTAATTTTTGAGATTATCTATGCATTTTAGGAAATAAAAGAGGTATTGTTTTTCTGAATAAGTGTTAGTGAAATGTTCTTTGAAACCCAAGTTCAAATCCCTTCTCTCTCACCATTTTTATTATTTTGCTAATTTTGCCAATTTTGCCTCAAACCCTAGTATGTGACACCCTTGTTTTTAAATAAATATCGCAAAATTATTTAAAAAATAAGGAAATAGCCTAGTGGTTAATTGATAAATGGAAAAGTATTAAAATTAAGTTGAGGTCCCAAGTTCGAATCATTTCCCTTACGAAAGAATTAAATTTTGCAAAATCCCTTCTTTTTTTAATGTGTATGCCATCCATACTATTGAACCCTAAGTATAAATACAACTTTTTATTGTATTTTTCAGCCTATAATTCAATTTTCCCCTACCGTAGTTGTTCACCCTTTTCCTTTCCTCTTTTCTCTTCAATTTTCTTTCTTTCTCCCATTATTGTCGTCACCTACACCTCCTACTTTACCATCTCTTTCTTCTTCTTTTTGATTCAAGATTGTGCACCATTTCCTTTACTCTATTGCTGCCATTTAACCTCATCTAAATCAGCCCTAAATCTAAAATCTTGAACCCTAAGATCGATCTCGAACATTGCCAAGAAAGTGCATTATCGTTTCTCTCAACTAGCTTGGGTAAGATTTCTTTTCTCTTCAATTTCTTGATTAATCTTGTCAATTAAAAACCAAAATTTCCAGATCTGGAATTTATGGAATCTTAAATATTTTAAAGGTATTCTTCTATATTTTTAATGGATCTTTAAATCGTTTTTAAATTAGCCCCGAATTTGGCCGCCGCGAGTGGCGGTGCGGGTGCCTATGTGCAAGAAAGGGGGTTGTTTTGTTTCTTAGGTCTTGCCCATATTTTTCTAGAATTAAATTGTTCTCTTAAAACCTCATAATCAGCCATGTATCACATGTTAATTACTGAGAGAAGTTCTTAAACAATAAGCCAATTGCATCCCACAAATCGTAAAGCGTAAGTGCAATTAAGGATAACTAATTTCTTATTTCGAAATAGTTGTTAGGTAAGGGTTATGAATTGATTAAATGAACAAATTTAATCATTAATTAGCTACTGATTTTCCAGTATATTATTGAATTAGGTACTGGCCCAAATGCCCCAAATCATCCGTAAAGGCGAAGAACGATTGTACGTACAGTTCGTATCGATACAGTGTAAGGAATTTAACTAGTTTAGATTCGTAAAATAGTAGTAATTTTGATGATTGGTTGGAAGCCATAAGTGGGTGCTTAAGGGCTGGTTAAGAGATGAATTTATGGAATTTATACTAATTTTTTAATTAGGTTCGTTTTAAAGTTTATAAAAGAAAATTAGAAGATTCGCTAGTATGCTGTAAGAAAGTGAAAAATAAGGTGTAGGTCCTAAACTCATAAAATTGTTTGAAAATATTAAATATCATGTTATATTTGATAAATTAGATTTCTTATTGGATTAGCTTAATAGCCAAATTATTGATTTTGTGAGTGGCTGAACCAAGTATGTTTCGATATGCTGGCAAAATTGCTAGTTTGATGGTATGAATGTTTGCTTGAGTTTGTAATTGCATATTTGAGTTATGATATATGAGAATGTTTGACTAAATGATATAATGTGTTGAGATATTAAGATTATGTATGATTTAAACGCATGAGATATTTGTTATATTGTGTACTAAAAAGGGTGCTATTTATGCATAATGAAAATCTGTTAAGTAAGTGAAATCGAACGATATTGATTGATACCAACACAATGGTAATTTGAAAGATTGGAACACTTTTTCCATTTACTGAAAGTATGTGATTATTGAGGATATGCTGAGTATGTCAAATGAATGAAAAAAGTATTGAGATATGATTATGTACGAGATTGTGTGACATATTGCATATGATTTATGAAATGCTTGAAAATGAATGATACTAAGTTACATTTTTATGGTAATGCTCTGTAACCCTATTACGGCGACGGATACAGGTTTGGGGTGTTACACATAAAGCTCATGAACTTGTGGCACACTAAAGTGTCAACCAATCGATTGATCGAGGGTAGGAAAAACTGTCTTTGGGACATGGCTTATTGAAGTTGGTGAAGTCGATACACATCATCCATTTATTGTTCGCTTTCTTCACCATTACTACATTTGAGATCCAATCTGGATATTCCACCTCCTGAATGAATCTTGCCAATAATAGCTTGGCGACCTCTTGTCTCACTACTTCTACCACTAGAGGCACAAACTTTCTTCTCTTTTACTTTACTGGCTTTGCCTCTAGAAGAATGTTCAGCTTGTGCGTAATCACTTAGGGGTCTACGCTCGGCATGTTTACTGCAGACCAGGAAAAAAATTCATATTTTTCCTCAAACATCTAACCAGTATATTCTTCTCTTCCTCTTTTAATGCTGAAGAAATTTTTACAGTTCTCTCTTGGTTATCATAAAATAGCTGTAGGGTCTCAGTATGCTCTGCAGCTTCAGGTTTTTTGCTCCTATTCTCGTCTCTTACATCTAGACTATCCAAATCCAGAGCCTAAGTTGCTAAATCTGGCTTTTACGAACTCTGCCCTTCAAACGCAAGTTCTCTCACTTGCTTGACAGATAACATGTGACATTGCCTCACGGTGTGCTGATTAGATCATAGGAACCCAACCCTAGTCTTTATCCGGAACTTAATTTTCATACAGAATGTTGTGATTACCATCCTTGTCATCTTTATTATTGGTCTTTCAGAAATGGAATTGTATGGAATCGGATAGTCCACCATATAGAACTAAACGTACTCTGTGTTGTGTGCTCACCATCCCCTAAAGTGATTGGCAAGGTGATTGAGCCTTTAACCTCGACTAGGTGGTTTGCAAAATCGTATAGTGGACTAACTTTAGATAGTGCTTGTTCTTTTAATCCCATTTTCTGGTATGCTTCTCAAGATAGCACTTCCACTACACTTTTTTTGTCAACAAGTATGCTTTTGACCTCAAAATCTGTAACTGTTACTGAGACCATCATCGGGCCATTTCCCTCTTCGTTACACAACAACTTTTCATCATCTCTATAACATCCTAAATTAGGGTCTAGTCAGAATAGTGGTTTCGAGACCATAAATTTGAAATAGAAATAAATATTTGATGATTATTTGATGATCCATGATATGATTGCATGTTCGTGTGAAATTTTCATGAAGAAATTCTATGCCTAAAGTGTCCAATATGACTTTAGGGACTAAATTGAATAAGTTGTAAAACTTGTGTTCTAGAAGCTACAAGCATAAAATTGCATTAAATTATTAATTAGAGGTCCTTAAATAGAAATTTGACCAAGTTCTAAAATTTTGGACGAAAATGGGCATGAATAGGAAAATTTTGAAAGAAAAGAATAAAAACGAAAAATGAAGTGAAAATCTTGTCCATCTTCTCCAAGTGCTAGCCGAAAATTTCATGCTCTCCATAACTAGGGTTTTCAACATTTCAAGCTTGATTGTAAGTGCTCCCAAGCCCCGTTTTTAATGTTCTTTACATTTTTGAAGTTGTCATCAATCGATCTAGCTATTTCTGCCATTAATTTGATCCAGGGTTCATGTATGAAATTTGACCTATGTGTGATAGGGTTGTATTTTGTTGCTTAATGGAGGAATATGAATATTTTATGTGTGGTAAACATATTTTGTTAAGTGATTTTTAGTGAAAACACCTAAAAAGGACTTATTTGTAAAAGGTGTAAAAATGAGTAATAGAAATGTGAAATAAAAGAAAATGTGGGCTGATATGAACATGGTGTAGGTTCGGCTAGGCTTGGGTAACCAAGAAACTGCATGCATTTCATTTTACGAGCTTAGGGACCAATTTGTAAATAAGTGAAAAGTTAGGGGTAAAATGGCAATTTTACCAAAGTATGTGTTATGGGTTGATTTGACCAATGTATGTATTGAACCAATTAAATTTGGCATTATAGATTAAGAAAAATGCGATTTTAGTCTTGATCAGGGGAAAAACAAAGTTTATGAGGATTAGGGTCATTTCTATTATTTTGTACTGAGTTAAGTTCATTTGCAAATAATGCAACATGTACCGTACTTTAAATGCTTTAATATTGCATGTATGATAAGTACTTACATATTTAATGTGATGTTGTATAATGTGTTTATTGCCCAAATTTTATCACGAATTATGCTTTGATTATTCCATAAATATGTGGTTGGTATTATGAGCAGAAATCGACGTTACAAGCAAGTTTGACAGAAATGTGGTATCGAAGAATCCAGTTTGAACCTTAGGAATAGTTTAGGATACAAGTGACATGTCATTAGGAACTATGTGATCTAAAATCATTGAGTTGTGGTCTGAGTTCATGATATATGTGACATCTAAGCTCATTGAGTTGTGGTCTGAGTTCATGATGTATGTGACACATGTTTTGGCGTCTGGGTATTGATCTCGCATGTTCTACCTGTGGCTGGGTAGTCTAGCATGTGTTGCGGATACCTGACAGCCTATGTGAGCAGACCCGTGAGTAGCTCGAAAGTGAGCAACATGTGATATATGATATGAGGTAGTGTTGGCTACATATGAGGCACTTAGGTGCGAGAATTCCGATCTATCCGATAGTATTCCAAGTGTTCAACGGGTAGTTCTAAAGGAAGTTCAATGAGTAATCTTGATGAATACTGATAAAACGTAATTCATACATATTTTTATCCCATGCTTAGCACATTTTATGGATGAATTTTCCTTAAAATTGGTGAATTCGATGCTTCTAATGCCTTAATTTCATGCTTTATACTTATGCGAGCATAGGAGAGCGAAAGGAACGAGAAACGAGCCAAAAATGGAGAAAATGGGCCAACGTACGAAATCAACAAGGCCTAGACCTCCTCACATGGGCAGACCACACGACCGTGTCAATTTGGCAGAATCGAAGAACGACTCACACGGGTGGACCACACGCCCATGCCTATTTAATAGGCTTGACCACGGCCTTGAGCAATCGCACACGGGCGTGTCACACGAGCGTGTCCCTACCGAGCCCAAGTTTAGTCCAATTTGGAAAAGGCCAATTTTGAGGGTTCTTAGGCATTCTAAAGCCTATAAATACACCCTAGAGGAGGAGGAAAGAGGACACAGGAGAAGTAGGCAGGGAACTACTCAAGGGAAGCCGATTGATCCATCTCAGAAGCCGGATTCATCATCAAGACTGAATATCTCCCCTCAATTTCCCTTCATGAGTTTAGGGTTTCTTTATGTTTTGTATTCATTATTCTTCTGAGATGTTTTCCGTTTTAGTTATGAACTAAATCCCCTAAATACCTAAGGGGAATGAAACTTAAGACAAATCTTGTTATTATTATCTGAATTGTATGATAAATATTTGACTTATTCTTAATTATGTGTTCTTAATTCTTGTCTTGATATACCAGGATATTGATTCAAGTTAAGCTCTTATTCAGAGGATGAATAAACCCTGTCTAAGTGTACATTTGTCATAATTAAGCGGAGTTGGTTGCGCGCCTAGAGATAGGGTGACAAGATTTTGCTGGATTAGGGTGAAACCTAATAAAGGGATCCAAAGATCGAGTTAATGCAACCCTAGGGAGTTAATTAGAAAGAGATTTCAATTATTCAACCTAAGGTTAGATGTTGTTAGTCTCTAGAGGGATAATAATATAACTTAGGGATCTACACAGATCAAGTCAAATGAATAAATCGTCTGATTCAGAGTCAAATAACAAGCGAAGTCTAGGTGGATTTTTCCTTAGGTATTGTCTTAATTCAATCGTTTTTCCAAAAGTAATTCCCCAATTCTATTTTCTGTGATTTCGTAGTTTAGTTAATTAGTTAGTTAAAACAAACCCCATTATTCTTAGTTCCTTTGGGTTCCTTTGGGTTCGACAATCCGGTCTTGCTAAAGCTATACTACTGTTCGATAGGTACACTTGCCTTCATCGTGATAATAGTTAGTTTCAAGAACAATTCATTAGATATTTATAAAACTTATCGCACACGAAAAGCACGATCAAGTTTTTGGCACCGTTGCCGGGGAACTAAGATATCATGAACACACAATTTTTATTACTTTAACTATTTATTTTTCTTGCATGTTAATTTTATTTTATTTTTATTATTATCTATTAATTTACCTTTTCTTTCTCTTGGCAGGTTTTTATAGTTTATGACTAGAAGAAACTCGTCAGGACCACTACATTTTGACGAAGAAATCGATCGCACAGTTTGCAGAAACCAAAGAGAAATAAGGCGAAGCTTAAGATACACAGAGAACGAGCAAGGGGACGATATTCAAGCCCCAACTGAGGAGATGGCTGAAAATTGCGAAAATTTGCTACCTCCTACGATTGCTTTTAATCAGAATCCTGCTCCGTGCACTATGTATGATTATGCTAAACCTAATTTAACAGGAACTGAGTCAAGTATAGTTAGACCTGTGACAGCCCTAAATTGACCCTAGTCGAAAAGTGGTTTCGGGACCACTAAACCGAGTCACCGAAGTATTTGAATATGATATTTATTGTCTAAAATATGTGAATATGAATGTGTGAAAGTTTTAAGCTTCGATTTAGTCGATTGCATGTGAATTTAATTAATAGGACTTATGTGTGACACTTTTAAAAGGTGATAGGTTACTCTATAAGGACCTATTAATGCATGTTATAAAAATGACGGGTTTGCATGTGAAATTTCCATTTATAATAAGTAGTGGCCGGCCATGGTATGGGTCATTGATGATAATATGTATTTTCTATTAGCATTATTAGTTTACAAAATAAAATAAGGAATTAAGAATAATAAAACATGTGGTAAATGGGAGGAGAAACCAAAGTTTTCATCTTTGCTCCTCATTGCTGTGACTAGGAGAGAACAAGCTTGGAAAAAATTCAGCTATGGTGGTTAGCTAAATCAAGGTAAGTTCAAGGATAATTCTTGGATTTCTAGCATTTTTTTGAGTTAGTCATTAAGCTCCTTGCTTAGCCCATGTCCAAATTTTGAATCTTGTTGGTAACATGAGTAATCAGTTAAGAGAAAATGTTCAAGAAATGGTTGTTGTTCATGTTATTTGGATGAAAAGAAAAAAATTGGTAGTTAGGTGAAGTAGAGTCTAACAAATGAGCACATATGTGCATTAGTTGCTAGATGGAGAAAAATCAGCTAGCAAGTTGAGTACTAAGGCCGAATATGATTTTGGATATTATTGGGCAATGTATGTGTGTTGAATTGATGGAATGGAGAGGATGCTTTAATTGTGTTATGAACAATTATATGTTAAATTAAGGTTTGCTAAGCTAGCTTTTAAGGTGAAGTGCAAATGTTAGTATTTGATTGCTAGTGTATATATGTGTAATAGCCGAAATGAAGATGCTTGATGTCATGAATAAATGTTGTTTATAGGTTTGGGAATTGAGTAAAAATTTGATGTTTAATCACTTAAGGATTCGGCATTGTTTAAGATAATTTACTTAAAATGTGATTTTGAATGTTATGAGTATTGGGATGTAAGTATATGTGTGTGCTTGGTCATAGGAGTTTGCTATGAAATTTTGTTTGGTTGAGTGATGAATGGCCGAATGAACTATAGGCTAGGGTGGATAAATTTTTGTACATAAGTAGTGTGTGTGACTATTGGTTAATGAATATTCGGCATAATGGGGTTTATGAGTAAATGGCATAATATATATATGTGTGTGTGTGAATATGTGGTAGTGCATAAAACAAGAAATCGATTAAATTGGGATGGTCACACATAGGTATATTCGGCTTGTAGTATTATAAATGTGATATGAGTATTTTGTTTGTAAATGAGTAGTAAATATGTTAAGAATGGTTCTAAAATGTATATGGATGCCGTGTGATTGTGTTTCATTTGGAAGTAAATTGTTTGATTTAGCTCAAGAGCTTAGAGGATCAAAGTTGGATAAGGGAAAGGAAAAAGTGATCGAATAGCCGTTGAAATCGTTTGACAACATCCGAGGTAAGTTTTCGAGTAATGAAACTTAGTTTATGATTTGATTAAGTCATGACATATAAGCATAACAAATAAACGGTGATATAATGATTCTACTTGAATTGTATATTGAGGTGATTAGTTTATACCTATGACGGGTATCCGAATGTGTATAGAGATCATGTTATAAAGCAAATCAAAATCATGCTCTTTGTATGTGGCTATTGAGCCGAAAATGGTAATGGTTGATAAGCGTCTTGTGTTTGAACTCTAGTTATGATAATGAAATATGGATGTGTCATGATTTATTGGTATATGTGCTTGATTATTCGGATGATATCCGGGCTAAGTCCCGAGGGCATTTGTTCAAGTTACTATATCCGGGCTAAGTCCAGAATGCATTTGTGCTAGTGACTATATCCGGGCTAAGACCCGAAGGTATTCGTGCGAGTTGTATATCCGACTAAATCCCGAAGATACATGGGTTTGGAAGCGAGCGATCTTGCTGTAATAATTTCAATTAATACGCTCATAAAATACAAACGATAAGGTATGTTTCGTATATGCATCGGAAAGGTTGATTCCTTTCAAATAGTACTCGCTCAATTGATTAACGAGCTTCCGGCCTCTAGTTAGGTTTGATACCCTGTGTATGAATATATTGGTTGAAGCGTGAAGAAATTATGATTTGGAGAATGTGCATATATGAAATTATTCATTTAGTCATATGAACGCTATACTTTAGTCGTAAATAATTTCGTTACTCAAAACTTACTAAGCATTAAATGCTTATTCCGTTTCTTTAATTCTCTGTTTTATAGATTTTTGTTTGTCAGCTATCGGACTCGGGATTGTCGAAGTTGAAGTCGTCCACACTATCTAAGCCCTTTTGGTACTCTTTTAGTTAAACGTTGATAATGGCATGTATAGGACTAACCTTTGTTGTTAATCAAGTACCTTTGGTAATGTGTATATATTCGGATAGCCATGCGAAAATGGCTTAAATATTTTGAGCATAGTATTAAAATCATTTTGTATATATATTGTTATTGAGAGGTGTGGAAATGCTTGGCAATGATTAGCCATTGGAATGGTTAATCATGATCATATTTGGTGTTATGTATGTCAAATGGCTAGTTGAATCATGGAAACTATGAAATAGGTGAAATGTACCTTAAAATAGATGCTGACAGCAGCAGTGATATGAGTTTGAAAATTCATTAAAAATAGTCGGAATGTAATTAATAATGAATAAATTATGTAATCGAACCTTGATGAGTCTATTTTCATACGGAAGAAGCAAAACTACCATATGTGCCGTATTTTATGAGATGTTTAAGTTTTCGTGAAACAGGGCCAGAACGGTTACTAGATCCCCTGTTCTGACTTTGGAAATTTACCATAAATTAAACAAACATAATTAGAAGTCATGCTTTGTATTTACAGATTCTTGTTTTAGTCTAGTTTCATTAGAAACAAACGGCATATGTATTGAAACCCTGTACAGGGAGATATCTAAGTCGTAATGCATGAAGGTCAGAGTAGTCAAACCCTGAAATAGGGGAGACTTTAACTAATAAACTGTACTAATTGGCCTGACAAAAAATTCAAGAAAGAAATCTGTAGATGGATATATGAGTCTAGTTTCAGGGAAAATTTACGCAATCAGTTTTCTAGTTTTGGAACTCGAGATATGATTTTTAAGGTAACAGTGACGCAGTTAGCCAGCTTGTCTGAAAATTTTAAAATGAACTGTGTAAATAAATGAATTAAGTTCGTTAACACCTCGTGTTTGACTCCGGCAACGGTCTCGGGTGCGGGGCGTTACAATTTTATTTGTATCAGAGCTACGGTTTAGTCGATTCTAGGACTACCGTAATACATTCGGGTCTAGCTATACATGCCATTATGTGTCTAATTGATAGTGTGGTGATTTCTAACAGTTAAAAATGTGTTTGTTTATAGTAATGGATCCCGATCCCAACCGAGCGGTAGCTGATGATCTTGAGAGTGTAGAGCCTGCTCCCGCACAAGGGACAGCACCGGTGGACTCTCAACCTATTGCTAGTAATCAGAATGATGAAGCTAGACAGGCTTTTTATAGCGTAATGAATGATTGGTTCAGCCAATACATTCGAACTAATACGGCTGTTCCACAACCCCCATTTCCGACTAATACAACCCCTGCACCTGCGATACCTCCGGTAACTGACCAGATAAGGTTAAATAAGCCCCCAGTTGATAGAATCCGAAAACACGGGGCTACTGAATTTAAAGCTACAGACAGCAACGATCCCGAGCAAGCTGAATTTTGGTTGGACAACACTATTCGGGTACTTGATGAACTATCTTGCACACCCGATGAATGCCTAAAGTGTACGATCTCCTTGCTACGTGATTCCACCTACTATTGGTGGAATACGTTGATTTCTGTTGTGCCCAGAGAGCAAGTAACTTGGGAGTTTTTCCAAACCGAGTTTCAAAAAAAGTATATTAGCCAGAGATTCATTGATAAAAAATGAAAAGAATTTCTTGAACTTAAACAAGGTTCCATGTCGGTTACTGATTATGAACGAAAGTTTGTAAGGCTTAGCCGGTACGCGCGAGAATGCATTTCTTCAGAAGCTGTGATGTGTAAACGTTTCGAAGATGGACTGAACGATGATATAAAGCTGTATGTTGGCATTTTAGAAATCAGAGAATTTGTGGTACTTGTCGAGCGAGCTTGCAAAGTCGAAGAGCTCAGTAAAAAGAAAAGAAAAGCTGATATGGGAGCAAAGGAGTTTCGTAAGAGATCTTCGGGAAAGCCCTTTCAACAGTCATTGAAGAAATTTAGAGACGATTTAGGCCGATCTAGGGACACGTCGGGCTTTTCTAGACGAGACCGTGATCGACCCCCTGTGAGTACACGAGTTACTTCGGTCGCCAGTGTTGGAAATGATCGTCGAGGCAGAACAGAGTGCCAGTATTGTGGTAAATGGCATTCGGGGAGTTGTAGATTCCATGATTGCTCCTGTTACAAGTGCGGATCAGTTGACCACTTTATTAAAGATTGCCCGAGTTTGTCTGAACAGAATGTAAATCAGAGTGGGAAACCGGGTGCTACTACTGCTCGAGGTAGACCATCTAAAAATGCGGGGAATGCTAGTGGCGGTCAGAGAGGATCTAGAGATGTTACCACCAGATCTAAGGCTCGTGCTCCTGCCAGAGCTTATGCTATACGTGCACGCGAGGATGCTTCTTCGCCTGATGTTATTACCGGTACATTCACTCTCTTTGATACTAATGTGATTGCATTGATTGACCATGGTTCTACTCATTCTTATATATGTGAGACTTTAGCATCCAGTAAGACTTTACCTGTTGAGTCTACTGAGTTCGTTATTAGAATGTCGAATCCCTTGGGTCATTGTGTGCTTGTTGATAAGGTGTGTAAGAAATGTCCCCTAGTAATTCGAGGTTCCCGTTTTCTAGCAGACTTGATGCTTTTACCGTTTGATGAATTTGATGTTATTCTCGGTTTGGATTGGTTGACCGTGCATGATGCGGTTGTGAATTGCAAAAGCAAGACTATTGATTTGAGGTGTGCAAATAATGAGATAATCCGAGTTGAGTCTACTGTCTTGAATGGATTGCCAACAATAATATCCTCGACGTTAGCTCAAAAATATGTGAGAAAGGGGTGTGAAGCGTATCTTGCATACGTGCTTGATAATGAAAAATCAGGAAAGAAACTTGAATCGGTACCAGTGGTTTGTGAATATCCGGATGTTTTTCCCGAAGAATTACCGGGGTTACCACCTGTTGGGGAGGTAGATTTTGGCATCAAACTTGTACCTGGGACTACACCGATTTTGATAGCTCCGTATCGTATGGCACCAACGGAATTAAAGGAACTGAAAACTCAATTGCAAGAGTTGACGGATAGAGGTTTTGCTCGACCGAGTTTTTCATCTTGGGGTGCACCAGTATTGTTTGTGAAAAAGAAGGATGGAACCATGAGGTTGTGCATCGATTATCGTCAGCTGAATAAAGTGACAATAAAGAATAAATATCCGTTACCACATATTGATGATTTGTTTGATCAACTAAAGGGAGCCTCAGTGTTTTCAAAGATAGATTTGAGATCGGGTTATTATCAGTTGTGAATTCGGGATTCGGTTATACCTAAAACTGCTTTCAGAATGAGATACGGTCACTACGAGTTCTTAGTGATGCCGTTTGGGCTCACTAATGCCCCAGCAGTATTTATGGATTTGATGAATCGGATCTTTAGACCGTTTTTGGTTCGGTTTGTAGTTGTGTTTATTGATGATATTTTGGTCTATTCAAGAAATGAAACCGATCATGCTGAACACCTGGGGTTAGTGTTGCAGGTTTTACGGGATAAGCAGTTATATGCTAAGTTCAGTAAATGTGAGTTCTGGTTGAAACAAGTTAGCTTTTTGGGACATGTGGTATCTGCATCGGGTATTCGAGTTGATCCGAGCAAAATTTCAGCCATACTTAATTGGAAGTGCCCGAGAAATATTACTGAGGTTCGGAGCTTTTTGGGACTTGCCGGTTACTACAGACGGTTTGTAAAAGGTTTCTCGATGATAGCCACACCAATGACGAAGCTACTTCAGAAAGATGTTAAGTTCGAATGGTCAGAAAAATGTCAGAAAAGTTTCGATCAACTAAAAACTTACTTGACTGAAGCTCTAGTGCTAGTGCAGCCTGAATCAGGCAAAGAGTTTGTCATTTACAGTGACGCATCCTTACTTGGGTTGGGTTGTGTATTGATGCAAGAAGGTCGAGTTGTAGCTTATGCGTCGAGACAATTGAAGCCACATGAGAAAAATTATCCAACCCATGATCTCGAACTAGCTGCCATCGTATTCGCTTTGAAAATATGGCGACATTACTTATTTGGTGAGAAGTGTCATGTATATTCGGATCACAAAAGTCTCAAATATTTGATGACTCAAAGAGACTTGAATCTGCGACAAAGATGTTGACTCGAGTTGTTAAAAGATTATGAGCTTGTCATTGACTATCACCCGGGAAAGGCTAATGTGGTTGCGGATGCTTTAAGTCGTAAATCACTGTTTGCTTTACGAGTAATGAATGTACACTTGTCTGTTCTATCCGACAATGTGTTAGTAGCAGAATTAAAGGCCAAACCATTGTTGATTCACCAAATTCGTGAAGCTCAGAAAGTCGATGATGAATTGGTTGCAAAACGGGCTGAATGCATTTTGAATATGGAATCAGAGTTCCAAATTGATGATGACGATTGTTTGAGGTTCAGAAGTCGTTTGTGTGTTCCAAGAAATTCAGAACTTATTTCGATGATTCTGAACGAAGCTCATTGTAGCCGAATGTCAATTCACCCGGGGAGTACGAAAATGTACAATGATCTGAGACGTCAGTTTTGGTGGCATGGTATGAAACGAGACATTTCCGATTTTGTTTCGAGGTGGTTAATATGTTAACAAGTGAAAGCGAAACATCAAGTACCTACAGGTTTACTTCAGCCGATCATGATATCTGAATGGAAATGGGATCGAGTCACGATGGATTTTGTATCTGGGTTGCCATTGTCGAAAAGTAAGAAAGATGCGATTTGGGTTGTTGTTGATAGACTGACTAAGTCGGCTCACTTTATCCCCGTACGTACGGATTTTTCATTGGATAAACTAGCTGAATTGTATGTTTCTCAGATTGTAAGATTACACGGGGTACCTATTTCTATTGTTTCGGATAGAGATCCGAGGTTCACCTCGCGATTTTGGAAGAGATTGCAAGAATCTTTGGGTACCAAGTTGCATTTTAGCACCGCTTTTCATCCAAAAACTGATGGTCAATCCGAGCGGATAATTCAGATACTTGAGGATATGTTGAGATGTTGCATCCTTAAGTTTAGTGGTTCATGGGAGCGGTATTTACCTTTGATTGAATTCGCTTACAACAATAGTTTTCAATCAAGTACTAAGATGGCGCCTTACGAGGCTTTGTACGATCGTAAATGTCGTACACCATTGTTTTGGACCGAGCTCGGTGAAAGTAAAATCTTCGGAGTTGATTTGATTAAAGATGCTGAGTAGAAAGTAAAAATAATTCGTGAAAGTCTGAAGGCAGCATCAGATCGTCAGAAGTCGTACGCGGATTTAAAACGAAGAGATATTGAGTATCAGGTGGGAGACAAAGTGTTTCTTAAAGTTTCACCTTGGAAAAATATACTCAGATTTGGCTGTAAGGGCAAACTGAGTCCGAGGTTCATAGGGCCATATGAAATATCCGAACGAGTTGGCCCAGTGGCATATAGATTGATTTTACCCCCTGACCTCGAGAAGATTCACAACGTTTTTCATGTCTCAATGCTTCGACGTTACAGATTTGATCCTTCGCACATAATAAATCCCTCCGAGGTTGAAATTCAAGCCGATATGAGTTATGAAGACGAACCGATTCGCATCCTATCTCGTGAAGTGAAAGAGTTACGAAACAAGAGGGTTCCGTTAGTAAAGGTGTTATGGCTCAAACACGGGATCGAAGAAGCTACTTGGGAAACCGAGAACTCTATGAAAGAATGATACCCAAACCTATTTACCGGTAAGATTTTCGGGGACGAAAATTTCTTAAGTGGGGGAGAGTTGTGACAGCCCTAAATTGGCCCTAGTCGGAAAGTGGTTTCGGGACCGCTAAATCGAGTCACCGAAGTATTTGAATATGATATTTATTGTCTAAAATATGTGAATATGAATGTGTGAAAGTTTTAAGCTTCGATTTAGTCGATTGCATGTGAATTTAATTAATAGGACTTATGTGTGACACTTTTAAAAGGTGATTGGTTAATCTATAAGGACCTATTAATGCATGTTATAAAAATGATGGGTTTGCATGTCAAATTTCCATTTATAATAAGTAGTGGCGGGCCATGGTATGGGTCATTGATGATAATATGTATTTTCTATTAGCATTATTAGTTTACAAAATAAAATAAGGAATTAAGAATAATAAAACATGTGGTAAATGGGAGGAGAAACCAAAGTTTTCATCTTTGCTCCTCATTGCCGTGACTAGGAGAGAACAAGCTTGGAAAAAATTCAGCTATGGTGGTTAGCTAAATCAAGGTAAGTTCAAGGATGATTCTTGGATTTCTAGCATTTTTTTGAGTTAGTCATTAAGCTCCTTGCTTAGCCCATGTCCAAATTTTGAATCTTGTTGGTAACATGAGTAATCGGTTAAGAGAAAATGTTCAAGAAATGGTTGTTGTTCATGTTATTTGGATGAAAAGAAAAAAATTGGTAGTTAGGTGAAGTAGAGTCTACAAATGAGCACATATGTGCATTAGTTGCTAGATGGAGAAAAATCGGCTAGCAAGTTGAGTACTAAGGCCGAATATGATTTTGGATATTATTGGGCAATGTATGTGTTTTGAATTGATGGAATGGAGAGGATGCTTTAATTGTGTTATGAACAATTATATGTTAAATTAAGGTTTGCTAAGCTAGCTTTTAAGGTGAAGTGCAAATGTTAGTATTTGATTGCTAGTGTATATATGTGTAATAGCCGAAATGAAGATGCTTGATGTCATGAATAAATGTTGTTTATAGGTTTGGGAATTGAGTAAAAATTTGATGTTTAATCACTTAAGGATTCGGCATTGTTTAAGATAATTTACTTAAAATGTGATTTTGAATGTTATGAGTATTGGGATGTAAGTATATGTGTGTGCTTGGTCATAGGAGTTTGCTATGAAATTTTGTTTGGTTGAGTGATGAATGGCCGAATGAACTATAGGCTAGGGTGGATAAATTTTTGTACATAAGTAGTGTGTGTGACTATTGGTTAATGAATATTCGGCATAATGGGGTTTATGAGTAAATGGCATAATATATATATGTGTGAATATGTGGTAGTGCATAAAACAAGAAATCGATTAAATCGGGATGGTCACACATAGGTATATTCGGCTTGTAGTTTTATAAATGTGATATGAGTATTTTGTTTGTAAATGAGTAGTAAATATGTTAAGAATGGTTCTAAAATGTATATGGATGCCGTGTGATTGTGTTTGATTGGGAAGTAAATTGTTTGATTTAGCTCAAGAGCTTAGAGGATCAAAGTTGGATAAGGGAAAGAAAAAGTGATCGAATAGCTGTTGAAATCGTTTGACAACATCCGAGGTAAGTTTTCGAGTGATGAAACTTAGTTTATGATTTGATTATGTCATGACATATAAGCATAACAAATAAACGGTGATATAATGATTCTACTTGAATTGTATATTAAGGTGATTAGTTTATACCTATGACGGGTAGCCGAATATGTATAGAGATCATGTTATAAAGCAAATCAAAATCATGCTCTTTGTATGTGGCTATTGAGCCGAAAATGGTAATGGTTGATAAGCGTCTTGTGTTTGAATTCTAGTTATGATAATGAAATATGGATGTGTCATGATTTGTTGGTATATGTGCTTGATTATTCGGATGATATCCGGGCTAAGTCCCGAGGGCATTTGTGCAAGTTACTATATCTGGGCTAAGTCCTGAAGGCATTTGTGCTAGTGACTATATCTGGGCTAAGTGCCGAAGGCATTCATGCTAGTGACTATATCCGGGCTAAGACCCAAAGGCATTTGTGCGAGTTGCTATATCCGGCTAAATCCCGAAGATACTTGGGTTTGGAAGCGAGCGATCTTGCTGAAATAATTTCAATTAATACGCTCATAAAATACAAACGATAAGGTATGTTTCGTATATGCATCGAAAAGGTTGATTCCTTTCAAATAGTACTCGCTCAATTGATTAATGAGCTTCCAGCCTCTAGTTAGGTTTGATACCCTGTGTATGAATATATTGGTTGAAGCGTGAAGAAATTATGATTTTGAGAATGTGCATATATGAAATTATTCATTTAGTCATATGAACGCTATATTTTAGTCGTAAATAATTTCGTTACTCAAAACTTACTAAGCATTAAATGCTTATTACGTTTCTTTAATTCTCTGTTTTATAGATTTTTATTCGTCAGCTATCGGACTCGGGATTGTCAAAGTTGAAGTCATCCACACTATCTAAGCCCTTTTGGTACTCTTTTAGTTAAACGTTGATAATGGCATGTATAGGACTAACCTTTGTTGTTAATCAAGTACCTTTGGTAATGTGTATATATTCGGATAGCCATGCGAAAATGGCTTAAATATTATGAGCATAGTATTAAAATCATTTTGTATAAATATGGTTATTGAGAGGTGTGGAAATGCTTGGCAATGATTAGCCATTGGAATGGTTAATCACGATCATATTTGGTGCTATGTATGTCAAATGGCTAGTTAAATCATGGAAACTACGAAATAGGTGAAATTTACCTTAAAATAGATGCTGACAGCAGCAGTGATATGAGTTTGAAAATTAACTAAAAATAGTAGCAATGTAATTAAATAATGAATAAATTATGTAATCGAACCTTGATGAGTCTGTTTTCATATGGAAGAAGCGAAACGACCATATGAGCCGTATTTTATGAGATGTTTAAGTTTTCGTGAAACAGGGCCAGAACGGTTACTGGATCCCCTGTTTTGACTTTGGAAATTTACCATAAATTAACCAGAAATAATTAGAAGTCATGCTTTATATGTACAGATTTAGTTTTGAGTTTAGTTTCATTAGAAACAAACGACATCTGTATTGAAGCCCTTACAGGGAGATATCTAAGTCGTAATACATGAAGGTCAGAGTAGTCGAACCCTGAAACAGGGGAGACTTTAACTAATAAAATGTACTAATTGGCCTAACCAAAAATTCTAGAAAACATCCTGTAGATGGATATATGAGTCTAGTTTCAGGAAAAATTTACGGAATCAGTTTTTGAGTTTTTAAACTCGAGATATGATTTTTATGGTGACAATGACGCAGTTAGCCAGCTTGTCTAGAAATTTTAAAATGAACTGTGTAAATAAATGAATTAAGTTCGTTAACACCTCGTGTTCGACTCCGGCAACGGTCTCGGGTGCGGGGCGTTACAAGACCTGCTATTGCTGCAAATAATTTTGAGCTGAAACCTAACACAATTTAAATGATACAACAGTTTGTTTAGTTTGATGGTTTGCAGGACGAGGATCCCAACGCTCACTTGGCAAATTTACTAGAATTTTGAGATACCTTTAAAATGAATGGCGTTTTTGATGACACCATCTATCTTCGGTTGTTTCCTTTTTCGTTAAGGAATAAGGCTAAATAGTGGTTGAACTCGTTACCATGAGGGTCAATCACTACTTGGGAACAAATGACCGAAAGATTTTTATTGAAGTATTTTCCACCGGCTAAAACAGGAAAATTACATAATGATATCTCTTCTTTTGTGCAGATGGATTTAGAAACACTCTACGATGCATGGGAGAGATACAAGGACCTTTTGAGAAGATGCCCTCACCATGGGTTACCGCTTTGGCTATAGGTTCAAACATTCCATAATGGCCTGAATCCTTCGACTCGGCAGATGATTGATGCAGCCGCTGGAGGAACTATCAATAATAAAACACCTGAGGCGGCTTACGAATTTATTAAGGAGATGTCACTGAATAACTATCAGTGGCAAGTTATGAGAACAAAGCCGACAAAAGAAGCCAGTGTTTTCAACCTCGACGCGGTTACTATGCTATCTAACCAAGTAGAACTTTTAAATAAAAAGATTGACGGTTTGTGTGGTTCTACTCAGATACATCTAGTGATGAGGTGCGATTCGAATGGAGGAGGAGCGTGCACAGAATATCAACCCTTCAACCCTAGCATTGGGGAGTAACAAGTCCAATATATGGGTAACAATAACTCTATATCTAAAAATAACCCATATAGTAACACTTATAATGCAAGTTGAAGGAACCATCCCAATTTCTCGTGGGGCGGTCAAGGAAATCAAAGGCCACAATATCCTCTGGGTTTTCAACAACCACCTTACTAGAAAGAAAAGAAGTCAAACCTTGAGGAGATGCTAACCAAATCATCTCGGTGTCAGAAACCCATTTCCAAAATACCGAGACAGCACTTAAGAATCAACAAGCATCAATCCAAGATCTCGAAACTCAGATTGGACAGCTTGCCAAGTTGATTTCAGAACTACCACAAGGTAGCTTGCCAAGCAACATAGAATCTAACCCAAGGGAGCAACTCAACTCGATTACTAGTCAAGATGAGGAAGGGTTAGTCACACTTGAACCAGAACCAAGGCAAGAAACTGAGATAAGCAAAGGCAAAGGTGAGGTAGACCACAATGAGCGGAAATCGGTAAGTACAAAATACAAACCTCATGTGTCATACCTCAACACAACAAGGAAAGGCCGCTCAGATGAACAATTTGGTAAATTCCTTAAACTCTTAAAAAAATTACACATTAACTTACTGTCTATTGAAGCTCTATCACAGATGCCAAACGCAATGAAATTTTTAAAGGAGCTTTTAGCAAATAAGCGGAAGCTGGATGAGGCGTCGCATGTGGAGCTAAACGCAGTTTGCTCAGCTTTTCTGCAGAATAAGCTACCCAACAAATTAAAAGATCCAGGGAGTTTTACAATTCCTTGCTTAATTGGTAGTTTAGATGTTAATAATGCATTAGCTGATTTAGCGGCTAGTATCAGCGTCATGTCTTACAAAATGTTTAAACAATTAGGTCTTGGAAAACCCAAACAGACTAGGATGAGCATTCAATTAGCAGATAAAACTATAAGATTTATGAGAGGTATTATTGAAGATGTGCTAGTTAAAATCGATAAATTTATATTTCCCATTGACTTCATTGTTCTAGACATAGAGGAGCAGAGCAACACTCCTTTGATTTTAGGAAGGCCTTTTTTAGCAACTACTAGAACGATTATTGATGTTGGCACAGGTGAGCTCACACTTCTTGTGGGAGACTAAACAATCACCCTTCAAGCTCACAATTCTGGCAACACATCAAAAATTGAAGGTGATTGTCTAAACCATTCTACTAAAACTAGCAATGTGGTATATCCTACTGTGTAGGAAATGAGTTTGAAGGAAGTACATGAGCCATTTTCAAGCAATAGTAGAGGACCTATTCATGAAGAACGAAGGCTACAAATTGAGGAGCTAGATGAATGGCAGACACATAAATCAAGAACACACGATAAACCAAAACTACACCAGGATAAGCTCAATACCTTTCCAAATCAACTTAAGGTTGGAGATAAAGTTTTATTAGATGCCGCAAATCCTCACATTGTCACTACCAAACCGAATTAAGAAATCCCTCTTACGATACTTAGCATTTTCCCATTCAGTACAGTCGAAGTAAATCATCCTAAGTTCGACACTTTTAAGGTAAATAATACCTGCCTAAAACCTTATTTTGATGAGATTCACAGCAGGAATGAGGAGTATAAACTCCTCGAACCACCATGACCATTCAATGGAAAGGTAAGTCAAGCTTAGACTATAAATAAGCGCTTCTCGGGAGGCAACCCGAGCACTAACTGTATTAACTTCTTTAAATTTTAGTGTTTAACACCTAACTTACTAACGGAGCTATTGAATATAGGTTTTCCACACAGACAAGGCCAATCACACGGGCATGCTTAGGGCCATGTGGGAACAGGGCAAAGATTTTTCCCAGCACGGGCTACTATAAATCGCCACGGCCGTGCGCCATGGCCGTGGGCGAACCTACCAAAATAACACGGGCGTGCGGCATGCCCGTGCCAAGAAACCGTGGTCGAACCTATTAGATTAACACGGGTGTGGGACTACATACACGGGCGTGGGAGAAGCGAACAAAGACAGACACGGCCGTGTGCACCCACATGCCCAAGGAAGACGGGCATGGGCTAATTGCCAGACACGTCCAAATTTAAAATTCGCGAATCACATGGGCAAAAATTGGGGACCACGAGCGTGTTCCCTGGCCGTGTTCCCAAAAATCTATAAATAGGCTGCACTATTCATTGTCTTCTTCACCCAAAAACCCTAACCCTAGCCTCTACAAGTCCACACGCCCTCCCTACCACGCCCGTGCGCCGCTTTCGACTCTATATTTTATGCCAAATCTCTCTCATTTGGCATTTGTTTACTCTTTTCACTTCTATTTTACTTATTTCTAAATGCTTATTTTCAAAATAATCTTCATTTTTCTCATAATATTTTCATTTTGTGCATTATTCTATCATTTAGTTTGCATTCTTAGGTTATTTCTCATAACATTTCATGTTGAATCGAGTTGTTAGGAAAGCCTCATTCTATTGTCATGCCCATCCCATTACTATGCCCATTCTCATGCTATTACCATGCTAATGTCATGAAATTATGCTATGAAATTGATTATTTTGGTTGAGTTTGGTTAGTATTAGTAGTTTTGGCTAAAATTGTTAGTCCAAATTCATGGCTTTTTCCTTTTCAAATTTGTTTACCTATTATTATTCTTTTTTATATTGCAGGTATACAATGTCGTCTTCACGTGGTAAAAAGGTCGCCATCCCTGCTTCAAAGAAAAGGAAGGGAGCATCATCTTCATCGAGTCCTACTGAGCAAATTCGTCACCCTTTCCTACAGTTCCCCATTGGGCCCCAAGAAGAACTTTTCCAAATACTCTGGGCCTGACCTTTAATTGTGGGCCGCTGCATCAACTGGGCTACAGTAGAACAAGTTCAGTCGGCTGATGGGATTCGGGCTCTTCTAACCACCGACCTTTGGGAGCTTTTCTTTGGGATCATCGAGCCGACATATCTCGAGCTCACGATGGAACTATGCTCAACATTTCATCTTCAGACCGTAATGACAAACTACGATGATCCTGGCACGGTCCAATTTTGCCTAGGCAGATTAGTGCACCAGCTAAGCGTCCCACAATTCGGTACTGTACCGGGCTTATATACAGAGGAGTTCAAGGAGGAGAATGACTTACATGCTCTCAACTGCCACATCCATCATTCTCCTTCATGGTGCTGGGAGGCCCTCACTCCTGGTGCTGCCTCCTACAATCTTAGCCGCTCCAAGGCATCGGCTCTCCCTCCCTCTCTGAGGTACTTACACGCCATTTTGTCTTACACGTTAACTGGAAGGAGAGAGAGCACTGGCATTGTCAACACTCACAAAACCTACTTTCTATGGTGTATGTCGCACGGGCACGTCATAGACCTTGCTTATTTCATTGCCCTCGCCATTCAGCATCAGACAGAGTGGCATAGGAAGGGGGCCATCTCCATTGGCCCTTATGTAGCGCGGTTGGCTCGGCACTTCAGGCTCCTTAACACAGTAGCCCAATCATCCTCCCTCACCTTCATCTGCCAAATGTCCCCACAGGGCATCTCGAGCATACTAAGTATGAGGATGATAGAGAAGCGCCGAGGAACCTACCCTCCTCAATATCGTCTCGCCCAATCTACTAAGGAGGAGGCCCCCGAGGACATTACTGATGATGGCCCTCCACGTCACGAGGACCCACCGTCTCAGCCACCACTACCATTTCGTCCAGTTCATGCGGCGGCTTCATACACTGACATCTTTTAGTTCCTAACTCGATTCGAGCAGCAATGTTTTCAGCGCTTCGATCACATTGATGCTACACTACACCAGATTTATCAGCACTTCCACATCTCATCACCACCTCACCTCGGGAACAATCTAGTGATGAAGATGTTTAAAAAAATTTGTTTATTATTTTATGTTTTTACTTTTATTCTACTTTAGGACTATATTTTTTTAAGCTTATTTTTATTAGGTTTTATAATTTTTATTTAACAATTTTGAATTTTGGCTATTTCCTATCGAGTAATTATTCTTCTTTATATATTTTCTAAAAGAGTTCCTTGATTCAATCACAGTTATAAAGAGCTCCAAAGCTCACTATTACTTAGGGACTCGAAACTCCACTGGGAAAGGCTCTCTACTATTGCCATGTCTTGCTCGACCACGACCATAACCAACTTCAGATATAATATTCTTTTGGCGCAGGACTTATGGACTAATGAACCTCTACCACCACCAGAGTATCCTCCTCCACCCCAAGCCGATTATTCTCCAAACCTCCAGTTTAAGGAAATTCATTCAGCACTTAGGAAGTTTCACTTCTCTCCCTATCTTATTTTTATATGCGTTTCTATATATCTATCTTTGTATATTGAGGACAATATACATCTTAAGTGTGGGGGGTATTCATTTTTATCCCTGAATGATTGCCCTGTTCTCTTGAAAAGCTCTCATATCATTTTTAGGATAAATTTTGATTTATTTATGATTTTTATTGATATATCTTAAATTAAAACATAGACATTCATGCATTGATTATTTAAACTTTAAGACATTAGAGAATTAAACATGATAAGTTGATTTTTAATTTAAAATTTTAAGTTGTTTCCCCAAGTTTAGGTATTATCTTGAATTGAAATCCACAAGTTTAAACAACAAAATGCCATAATTTTTGTGAGATCTTGAGCCTTTAGAGCATCTATTATTTCTTTCATGTTCACTTTCATTATGAGTGCATCAGTATTGAATTGTTATTCTAGAACTTGTTTGATTATGCATGTCAAGACCACACATTTTGATTTGATATGTCAAAATGATAAAGGCACTTAGGTTTAACCCACTCACTCCATAAAATCCTACCTTCACAATTAACCCTTAGTGAACCCCCTTGAGCCTAACAACCTATTCATTGATTTACCCTCAATATTAACCCATAACTCATTATTGTTGAAATCCCCTATATTAATTTGATCCCTATTTTTGTCCAGATTTGAGTTGGAATAATTGCTTAGCTATGTTTTATTATATTTTGTAATTTGACTTGTTCAAAAAAATGTATACATATTAGTAGTAGTGATCTTCTGAGCTAAAAAAGTTAAATTCCATATTCTGAGAAAAAGTTTTATCGTACGCAATTGTTGGCTAGTCATTTTTCTAGTTAGGAAAATTTTCAATTCAATCTCGATTCTAACCTTTTCTTTCAGCTTGTAACCACACCCTCTAAGCAAAGCCACGTTACAACCCTCTAAAGACCTTTTGATTGATGTTTCATTTCAATTTATAGTGGTGGAGATTTGATTTTCATGCAAGCCTATGGTAATAACTCTCCATTATTGACTATTGAGTGCTTCATTTATTGTCCTTAAACACCTCGAGTGATTTGAGTGAATCTTTAGTGAGGATGTGAAACTCTGTGATATTTTGAATCAAAGGTTATTACTTAAATGAGGGGAGACACATATGTTTTCATGATAAAATGCTCAACTTGGAATGTTTGAAACTTTGATGTTCTTTTAGTTGAATTTTCAATGTATGATTACCTATGGATTATTTTGAGATATTATCGATAGAAATTATAAGTTGAAAAGAATTTATTTTGATTATGAGTTGAGGATTTTCCTTGAGGACAAGCAAATGCTTAAGTGTGGGGGTATTTGATAAACCATAATTCATACATATTTTTATCCCATGCTTAGCACATTTTATGGATGAATTTTCCTTAAAATTGGTGAATTTGATGCTCCTAATGCCTTAATTTCATGTTTTATACTCAGGTGAGCATAGAAGAGTGAAAAGGAATGAGAAATGGGCCAAAAACGAAGAAAATGGGCCAAGGTACGAAATCAACACGGCCTGGACCTCCTCACACGGGTAGACCACATGGCTGTGCCAATTTGGTAGAATCGGAGCACGACTGACACGGGTGGACCACACGCCCATGCCTATTTAACAGGCTTGACCACGGCCTTGAGCAATCGCACACGGGCGTGTTCCTGCCGAGCCCAAGTTTAGTCCAATTCAGAAAAGGCTAATTTTGAGGGTTCTTAGGCATTCCAAAGCCTATAAATACACCCTAGAGGAGGAGAAAGGAGGACATATGGAGAAGAAGGCAGGGAACTACTCAAGGAAAGCCGATTGATCCATCTTAGAAGCCAGATTCATCATTAAGACTAAAGATCTCCCCTGAATTTCCCTTCAGGAGTTTTGGGTTTTCTTTATGTTTTGTATTCATTATTCTTCTAAGATGTTTTCCTTTTTAGTTATGAACTAAATCCCATAAATACCTAAGGGGAATGAAACCTAAGATAGATATTGTTATTATCATCTGAATTGTATGATAAATATTTAACTTGTTCTTAACTATGTGTTCTTAATTCTTGTCTCGATATTCCAGGATATTGATTCAAGTTAAGCCCTTATTCAGAGGAGGAATAGACCCTGTCTAAGAAAACATTTGTCATAATTAAGCGGAGTTGGTTGCGCACCTAAGATAGGGTGACAAGATTTTACCAGATTAGGGTGAAACCTAATAAGGGGGATCCATAGATCGAGTTACTGCAACCCTAAGGAGTTAATTACAAAGAGATTTCAATTATTCAACCTAGGGTTAGATGTTGTTAGTCTCGAGAGGGATAATAGTATAACTTAAGGATCTCTACTGATCAAATCAAATGAATAAATCATCCAATTCAGAGTCAAATAACAAGTGAAGTCTAGGTAGATTTTTCCTTAGGTATTGTCTTAATTCAATCATTTTTCCAAAAGTAATTCTCCAATTCTTTTTCTGTGTTTTCTTAGTTTAGTTAATTAGTTAGTTAAAACAAATCTCATTATTCTTAGGCTAGATAATAAAAAGACAGTCATTACTAGTACTTTTAGTTCCTTTGGGTTCGACAATCCCGTCTTGCTAAAGCTATATTACTGTTCGATAGGTACACTAGCCTTCATCATGATAATAGTTAGATTCAAGAACAATTCATTAGAAATTTATAAAACTTATCACACACGAAAATCACAATCAAATACGTCAAAGATGAGAAAGTAAGTTATTATGTGCAAATGAGCACAGGTATGTACATCAAACTCATGAGAATGACATGAAATATGATGAACTTGTGGTGAGAACATGCGTATATGTATATGAAGAATAAGTCTAAGTGATTTGATAATAAAGTGCAAGTTTATGTTCATTAAGTTAAACGTATGATTAACGCTTATTTAAATTGCACTCTATTTTCATGTGAACTTACTAAGCTTTAAAGCTTACCCCCTTTCCTTTCCTTTTCTTATAGTTTTGCCAAGCTAGCTGAGGGATCGGAGAACGTCGAAGACTCGATCACACTATCAATTGAACATTTGGGTATAGTTAGTTTTATCATTTTGGATATGGCATGTGTAGAGACTTGGCCTTTTTGTTATGCGTCATATTGATTAGCCAATATGTTGGCTCATAATGTTATTATGATTATTTTATATATGGCCATGAGAGGTGGCTCATATTGATTATTTTGGGTTGTAACACTAATTATCGATGCATGCATGCAAATGTGCTTATGCTTTAATGTTGTTATAATTGTTTATGGTTAATGAGTGTGATGGGTGGCAAGTATGTTGGGTGTATGAAATGTGAT
The DNA here is from genome assembly GCF_007990345.1 of Gossypium hirsutum. Taxonomy (NCBI): domain Eukaryota; kingdom Viridiplantae; phylum Streptophyta; class Magnoliopsida; order Malvales; family Malvaceae; genus Gossypium; species Gossypium hirsutum. The sequence continues at coordinate 37,892,154 of NC_053433.1, forward strand.
TAATGTGTTTGACGATAAATGTGGAGCAAATGTATAGCTTGAAAATAGGTTAGTAATGATAATTGTCAAATATGAAATTGGTGTGGAATGCCATATGAAAGTATAATAATTTGGATAGATGACATGTTGATCTTGTCAAGTCATAATTTAACCATGAATGTGTTTGCTTAAGTGATTAAAGGTGTTATATTGCATGTCATGAAGTGGATCTAAGTTTGTGGGTACTTATGGGTGGCAAATGGCTTGGAAAATAGCCTAAAACTTAACCACACGGTTACACACATAGGCATGTGTCTTAGCTGTATGTGACACACGGTCTGCTCCATGGGCGTGTGATCCACATAACACCCCTAACCCGTATCCGTCACTGGAATAGGGTTACGAGGCATTACCGAACATATTGGAACATTCACATATACTTAAGCATAACATACAAAATATATAATAATCATTCACAATTGTCCTTTATATAGGTCTACGATACCTTAAACATGCTTTAAAAAGGGGCCGGGACTAAACCGAGCTCATACAAAATTTTTCAAAACTTAAACATTTTTTTCAAAGTTATAAAGGTCACACGCCCATGTGAATAGGCTGTGTGCCTCACACAGCATTAGACATGCCCGTGTGTCTAGGCCATGGCAAAACAGGGCATACATACTTACTTGTCCACACAGCCACAAGACATGCCCATGTGCCAGGCTGTGTGAAAATTAGCGAGGCTACTGACTTGGGTCACACGGCCGACCACACGCCCATGTGCTAGCCTATGTGCCACACACGACCGCTAGACCCGCCTGTGTGTCTAGGCCGTGTCAAAAATGTAGTGTCTACTGACTTAAAATCATAGGGTACCCCAACCGTGTGTCACACATGGCCATGTAACATAACCGTGTCTCACACACGACTAAGACACACGCCCGTGTTGACAAAAATAGGCCATTTACAAGGCCAATTTTCCATGCTAATTTTGGGTTCTCCTTACATGATCAAAACCAAACATTTTATACCAAATTCTCAACCAATTCAAAACTAAAACATACATTATTCATGCCATTTCGTTAACAACAAATTTCATCTTTTTTAACCAATTCAAAACATACCAAAAATCACATCATTCTAACATATCTTTATCTCAATATTTCAAAACCAATATCATGCCAAAATCATAACAATTTCACAATTATATCACATTACCAACTTGCCAAATTGACAATTTCTCACTAGGTCATTCATAAAAACATCGTATGAACATTATTTCATCACATAATTTATGCTCAAAATACATTCATAATTATAACTAAAACCAAGCCATATCACATGGCTAAATATACACTTCACAAAACATAATCACAAACTTCTAGACTATACATGTCATACTTCAATATATACATTTACAAAAGGTACCAAAATATAGTTTGATAGTGTGGTGATGATCCTCGATGATTCTCGAGCTCCCGTAACTTTGATATCTATAAAATAGTTGGAAACACACACAAAATAAGCTTTCAAAAGTTTAGTAAGTCATATACAAATAAACTCATATTATAACACATATAAGCATCATAAAATACTTATATTCCATAGTTAAAAACTATCATAAACCACATAGTTCATATACATAGTTCATATACATTTTCACATATTCCCAATTCATTTGCACATATAGCATGTTTTCTTATACTTATGTACTTACCTTTTATTCACAAGCATAGTATACATTTTAAACGTACCTGATTCAGATACACATTTCATATATTCATAGTATACATTTCAAACGTACTTGATTCAGATACACATTTCATATATTCATTCTTTTCTCAGATTGCTTATTGAACCGTTAGGAATCAATAAGGATACTCGGATAGCTCGGAAAGCTCATACACTGCCAACATCCCAGACGTGGTCTTACATGTAATCAAATATCGATGCCACTATTCGAGATAGGGTCTTACAAGAAATCAAATACGATGTCGATGTCTCAGACATGGTCTTACACGTAAATCATAAGTCGATGCCAACGTTCCAGATGTGGTCTTACACGAAAACACATATTGGATCCTATGTCATGACATATGTATCCTAACTGTTCATATGGTTCGTACGGGGCTTTTCAGACATCGAAACACTGTCGATGCTTTCACAATTTCACATATCCATCTTACTATTGAACAGATTCAGATATTGTTGTCTCATAGCATCTTCAGGCTCCCACGTAGCCTCTTCAACACCGTGTCGATGCTTTCACAATTTCACGTATCCATCTTCCAAAACCATTCATTTCATTTCAATAACATATAAGCATAAATAAATTAATTCAAACACATTTATTTGTATATCGACTTACCTCGTACGAATTTGAACGAACGAAGTCAACTATTCAACGACTTTCGACTTCCTCCGATCTAATTATGTTTTCTTTGGTTCTTGATCTTAATCAAAAATCACAAGTTCCGAACTCTAAAGACTCTTTTCTTTTCTTTAGTTCTTCAATTTTCGGCATATACAAATGTATATTGGCCTATTTTCATGTTTTGTTTAATTAATATAACTTAAATTACTAAATACCAATTTTACCCTTGATTAATAACATATAAAAACATTAACATATAAGGCCATTTTAGTCCACTTACCATATAAATGGCATATTCACAACATAAGGACCTCTTAATTAAAAAGACATAGCAAATAGGCACTTTAATAAACAGCAGGCAACTTTTACATTTTACGCAATTAGGTCCTTTTATCAAATTAAGCACACAAACGATCAAATTTTTGTACGAAATTTGACACATAATAATTCACATATAATAAGTACGGAAAATAATATTAAAATATTTTTTTGACTCAAATTTGTGGTCCCGAAACCACTATTCCAACTAGGGTCTAAACCTGGTTATTACAACTCTCCCCCTTAGGGATTTTCGTCCCCGAAAATCTTACTGTTGAACAGATTCAGATATTGTTGTCTCATAGCATCTTCAGGCTCCCACGTAGCGTCTTCAACACCGTGTCGATGCCACATCACTTTAACTAACGAAATTTTCTTATTTCGCAATTCTTTAACCTTGCGAGCTAAGATACAAATCAATTCTTCTTCAAAGGTCATATCAGACTGAATCTCAATCTCAGATAGAGAAATTACATACGAAGGATTGGATTTGTATCGTCGAAGCATTGATATGTGAAATACATTGTGAATCTTTTATAACTCAGGTGGCAACAATAATCGATAAGCAACCGGCCCGATAGGCTCGATAATCTCATATGGCCTGATGAACCTCGGATTCAATTTGTCTTTTCTGCCGAATCGAAGTACTTTCTTCCACGGGGACCAAAAACACTTTATCACAAATCTCAAATTCAATATCTTTTCGTTTCAAATTCGCGTAAGATTTCTGTCGATTGGAAGCTGATTTCAAACTTTCTCGAATCACTTTTACTTTCTGTTCAGTCTCTTTTATCAAATCAACCCCGTGTATCTTATTTTCACTGAGTTCTAACCAATACAATGGTGTACGGCATTTTCTACCATATAAGGCTTCGTACGGTGCCATTTTAATGCTCGATTGAAAACTATTATTATACGTGAATCTAATCAATGGCAAATATTGTTCCCACGTACCTTCAAACTCAAGAATGCAACATCTTAACATATCCTCGAGTAACTGAATAATCCGTTTGGATTGACCATCCGTCTACGGGTGAAAAGCAGTACTGAAATGAAATTTCGTACCTAATGCTTCTTGTAGTTTCTTCCAAAACCATGAAGTGAATCTCGGATCTCTATCTGACACAATAGACAATGGCACACTGTGCAATCTCACAATATCAGAAATGTATAACTCAACTAACTTATCAAGTGAGTAATCGGATCGTACCATAATAAAATGAGTTGTTTTCGTCAATCGATCAACTACAACCCAAATCGCATCTTTCTTTCTCAAAGATAGGGGCATATCCTAAACAAAATCCATTGTTACTCTATCACATTTTCACTCGGGAATCATAATTGACTGTAACAAACTAGATGGTACTTGATGTTCAGCTTTAACTTGCTGACAGATCAAACATTTCAAAACAAAGTCAGAGATATCTCTTTTCATTCTAGACCACCAGTAATGTTGTTTCAAATCATTATACATTTTCGTACTACCTGAATGTATAGATAAACAACTATTGTGAGCTTCGTTCAAAATCATCTGAATCAACTCTGGATTTCTAGGAACACAAATCCGCTCTCAGAATCTCAAACAATTGTCATTATCAACTCATAATTCAAAATCAGAATTCAAATCACACTGAGCTCGTTATGCTATTATCTCATTATCGACCTTCTGAGCTTCGTCAATCTACTGTAAGAACAAAGGTCTCACTTTCAATTCAACTAAAACTGAACCATCATAAAAAAAACTAAATGAACATTCATTGCACGTAAAGTAAACAATGATTTTCGGCTCAAAGCATCAGCAACAACATTGGTCGTTCCCAGATGGTAATAAATAACAAGCTCATAGTCTTTTAGCAGTTTTAGCTATCTTCTATGTCGCATATTCAAATCTTTCTGAGTCATCCAATATTTCAAGCTTTTGTGATCGAAATAAACATGACATTTTTCACCAAACAGATAATGGCACCAAATTTTCAACACAAATACAATCGCAGCCAGCTCAAGATCATGGCTCAGATAATTCTTTTCATGTGGCTTTAACTGTCTCGAATCATAGGCTATGACTTTTCCTTCCTGTATCAAAACACAGCCCAGACCATTCAATGAAGCATCATTGTAGATTACAAATTATTTACCCGATTCTGGTTGTACTAACACTAGAGTTTCTGTCAATAGGGTTTTCAGCTGATCAAAGTTTTTCTGACAATTTTCAGACCATTCAAATTTCACATCTTTCTAAAGCATTTTCATCATCGGAGTCGAAATAATCGAAAAGCCTTTTACAAATCACCTATAATAATCGACAAGTCCTAGAAAATTGTGGACTTCAGAAACATTTTTGGGAGGCTTCCAATCCAAAATAGCTGAAATCTTACACAATATGTCCCAGAAATCCAACTTCACATAACCAGAACTCACATTTACTGAACTTCGCATATAATTGCTTATCATGCAAAGTTTGTAACACTATTATCAAATGCTCAGCATGTTCGGTTTCATCACGCTAATAAATTAAAATGTCATCAATGAATACAATGACAAATCTATCTAAATATGGTCTGAAAATTATGTTCATCAAATCCATAAAATAAGCAGTACATTCGTTAATCCAAAAGGCATAACTAAAAACTCATAGTGTCCATACCTCATTCGAAAAGTAGTTTTTGGAATGTCTGAATCTTTTACTCTCAACTGATAATAATTGATAAACCGAAAATTATACATATTTTTACCCCATGTTTAATGCGTTTTATGGATGATTTCTCATTAGAATTGGTGAATTTGATGCTCCTAATGTTTTAATTTCATGTTTTATACTGAGGAGAGCATAGGAGAGTGAAAAGAGCCAAAAACGAGCCAAAAAGGGACAAAACGGACCAAATCAAGAAGATGACACGGCCTAAGCATTGCCACATGGGTAGCGCACACGCCCGTGTCTTTCGAAGGTGTCAACCAAGGATTTCACAATTCACACGGGCGTGTCCCTGTCGAGCCCAAATTAAGTCCGATTCGGAAAAGGCCATTTTTGAAGGCTTCTAGGCATTCCAAAGCCTATAAATACACCCTGGAAGAGGATAAAAGGGGGAGACAGAGAAGGGGGGTAAGGAATTGCCCCAAGGAAGCCGATTGATCCATCTCAGAAGCTGGATTCATCAAGACTGAAGATCTCTCCTCAATTTCCCTTCAGGAGTTTTGGGTTTTCTTTATGTTTTGTATTCTTTATTCTTCTGAGATGTTTTCTTATTGAGTTATGAACTAAATCCCCTAACTACCTAAGGGGAATGAAACCTAAGACGAATCTTGTTATTATTTTCTGAATCATATGATAAATATTTAACTTGTTCTTAATTATGTGTTCTTAATTTTTGTTTTGATATCCCAGGATACTGATTCAAGACATGCTCTTATTCAGAGGAGGAATAGACCCTATCTAAGAGTACTTTTGTCATAATTAAGTGGAGTTGATTGCACGCCCAGAAATAGGGTGACAAGATTTTGCCAAATTAGGGTGAAACCTAATAAGGGGATCCATAGATCGAGTTAATGCAAACCTAGAGTGTTAATTAGAGAAAAGTCTTGGTTATTCAATTTAGGGATTAGACGTTATTAGTCTTGAATAGGGATAATAACATAACTTAGGGATCTTTACGGAACAAGTTGAATGAATAAATCGTCCGGTTCGGAGCTAGAATAACAAGTAAAGTCTAGATGGATTTTTCCTTAGATATTGTCTCAAGTCAATCGATTTTCCCAAAAGAAATTCCCCAATTCTTTTCTCTGTGCATTCTTAGTTTAGATAATTAGTTAATTAAAACAAAACCCTATTATTCTTAGGCTAAATAATAAAAAAGACAGTCATTACTAGTACTTTTAGTTCCTTTGGGTTCGACAATCCTGTCTTGGTACAACTATACTACTGTTCGATAGGTACACTTGCCTACATCGCGATAATAGTTAGTCTAGGTTCGATCTTCATTATAAATATTTATTACTTGTTACGAATCACGCGATCAAGTTTTTGGCGCCGTTGCCGGGGAACTAAGATATTAAGAACGCTCAATTTTTATTAATTTAGCCATTTATTTTTCTTGCAATTTAATTTAATTTTATTATTATTATTTATTAATTTACTTTTTCTTTCTCTGGCAGGTTTTTATAGTTTATGACTAGAAGAAACCCGTCGGGACCATTACTTTTTGACGAAGAAATCAATCGTAAGTTTGTAGAAACCAAAGAGAAATAAGGCGTAGCTTAAGCTACACAGTGAACGAGCAAAAAGACGATACTCAACCCCCAACCGACAAGATGGCTGAAAACCAAGGCAATCAGCTACCTCCTGCAATTACTGCCAATCAAAATCCTGCTCCATGTACTATGTATGATTATGCTAAACCTTCTTTAACAGGAATTGAATCTAGCATAGTTAGACATTCTGTAGCTACAAATACTTTTGAATTAAAACCTAACACTATCCAGATGATACAGCAGTTTGTTCAGTTTGATGGTTTGCAGGATGAAGATCCCAACGCTCACTTAGCAAACTTTCTGGAATTTTGCGATAAATTTAAAATCAATGGCGTTTCTGATGATGCCATTCGTCTTTGGTTATTTCCTTTTTCATTGAGGAACAAAGCTAAAAAGTGGTTGAACTCGTTACCACGAGGGTCAATTACTACTTGGGAACAAATGACCGAGAAATTTTTACTAAAACATTTTTCGCCGGCTAAAATGGCTAAATTACGTAATGATATCTCTTCTTTTGTGTAGATGGATTTTGAAACACTTTACGATGCATGGGAGAGATACAAGGACTTACTGAGAAGGTGCCCTCACCATGGGTTACCGCTTTAGCTGCAAGTACAAACATTCCACAATGGTCTGAATCCCTCGACTGGGCAAATGGTTGACGTAGCTGCTGGCAGAACCATAAACAACAAAACACCTGAAGAGGCTTATAAATTCATTAAAGAAATATCACTGAATAACTATCAGTGGCAAGTCATGAGGACTAAGCCAACGAAAATAGTCGGCGTTTATAACATCGACTCAGTTACTATGCTGTCAAATCAGGTAGAACTTCTCAATAAAAAGATTGATGGTTTACTTGGTTCTACGTAGGTACATCCAGTAATGAGGTGTGACTCAAGTAGAGGAGATGTGCATACAGAATATCAATCCTTCAATCCCACAACCGAAGAGGAACAAGTCAACTATATGGGTAACAATAACTTTCGATCTCAAAATAACCCATACAATAATACTTATAATGTAGGTTGGAGGAACCACCCAAATTTCTCTTGGGGTTGTCAAGGGAATCAAAAGCCACAACATCCTTCGGGCTACCAACAACCACCCTACCAACAGGAAAAGAAGCCAAATCTTGAAGAGATGCTCTTGAAGTTCATATCAATGTCAGAAACCCGTTTTCAGAACATCGAGACAGCACTTAAGAATCAACAAGCATTGATCAAAGGACTCGAAACTCAAATAAGCCAGCTTTCCAAACTAATCTCGGAAAGACCACTAGGAAATTTACTTAGCAATACCAAATCAAGAGAGCATGTTAAAGCAGTTACACTAAGGAGTGGGAATGTATTAGCGAAAACTGAAAAGAAGTTAGCACAAGAAGCCGTGGAAAGCGAAAGGAGGGAAGAAAACCCCGAAAATAGTGACAAACCAGTGCTAGAGGAATATACACCGCCGGTTCCATATCCAGCAAAATTAAAAAAAGATCGCATTGATACACAATTCGGCAAGTTTCTTGAACTTTTTAAGCAATTACATATCAACTTACCTTTTTTTGAAGCCATCTCGCAGATGCCTACCTACGCAAAATTTTTGAAGGAGCTTCTAACAAATAAAAGGAAGTTCGAGGACTTATCTACAGTAGAACTCAACGAGGAGTGCTCCGCCATACTCCAAAATAAGCTGCCAACCAAACTAAAAGATCCAGGAAGTTTTACTATCCCTTGCTTAATTTGTAATCTAAATGTTGAAAAAGCACTAGCTGATTTAGGCGCTAGTATTAATTTGATGCCATATAAAATGTTCAAACAACTTGGTCTTGGGGAACCTACTAGGATGAGTATTCAATTAGCTGATAGATCTGTTAAATATCCTAGGGTATTATAGAAGACGTACTCATAAAAGTAGATAAATTTATATTCCCTGTTGATTTTGTTGTACTTGACATGGATGAAGATGTGGAAGTACCCTTAATTTTAAGACGCCCATTCCTAGCCACTGCTCGAGCGGTGATTGACGTGGGTGACGGTAAATTGGTAATTAGAGTAGGTGACGAGGAGATGATCTTTAAAATTTACGATGCTGTACAATTCTCTAGGGAGCAGGATGATTCATGTTATTTCATTGACTCTATCGATCATATTACTCAAGACTCTTTTCAGGAAATTGTATAAGAGGAGACGACGAAACCATATGCAGCTCAAGACAAGGTGTAACACCCCTAACCCGTATCCGTCGCCAGAAGGGTTACGGAGTATTACTAAAAATTTCATGAGTGAACAGTTGAACAAAATTAAATAGTGGATAATTATTTTACCGATCTTTGCAATTAAAACAAAACCAAATTTACAAGGTATTAATTTATTATAATTAAACAATTTCATAACTCAACCATATATTTGATGTGCAACGTGCCTTGCACACACACATGCATCATAAAAGAGGATCACTATTCATTTCGTGATTTGCCGTAATAGTCGAATGCATAGCAAAATTTAAATACATATAGTATTTAGCTCATATACACAATTAAATAACCACATTCCAGAAGCCTAACTTTGACCTATTAATATAATAATTTAACCACCTATTCAGTAACATTTTACTTAATCAAAAGACTTGTATTATAAAAACAAACATAGCCATTTTTTGAAATATTAAAGGTTAAGCCATATTCGTATGGCCAGAATTACAAAATTTAGTATTATAACATGGAAATCCCAAATATAATATCTATACATGCCATAATGTTACACTTAAGATTAACTAAGAAGGAGTACCAAAACGTTGCAGGCAGGTGTGATGACTTCGACGATGGTCCCGAGCACACAAAATGGATCAAAAAAAAATCTAAATGAGAGACAAGTAAACACACCAAATGAGTATTCAACTCAGTAATTCGTAAGAAATATAATGAAGACCATTAACTTGAGATCATAAAAAAAATAAAGTAAAATCAATTATTTCAGCCATACCGAGCTATGCAATATATTACTTAGATTATTGATCCAACTACAAGTCAAGTCTTGCTATTCAATCAAATATCAAACAACCAGATGGCTTAAATCCTTTTCTCAAAGTATTTAACAATGATGAACTAGATGGATCCATGCATATACATTTCATGTCTCCAATTTTCTTATTTCAATCAATAGCTCTAACCCTTCATTCATTTCCTGCACTTATTATATCATCAATCGATTTCGCACACAGTGTTATTCAAATCCGCACACTTAGTGCCATGCTAACCCACACACATAGTGCCTTAGAAATCCACACACTCGTATTGACATTCAAATCAACACACATAGTGCTATTCAATTCCGCACACATAGTGCCATTCAAAATCCGCACACTTAGTGCCAATGTCATTTCATTATAGCAAAGCAATTGATTTAATTCAAATAATATATACGGCCACATATATTTATCAAGCAAAAGAATATCTAAACAAAAGAAATTCTTTCATGATATGCGAGCACCATTTATGTATAAAATAACCAATCTTATAATTGCTTATGGACTTATCTTATGTTGGATGAAATGGTTCCAATCGACTACTCGATACACTTTGCTTTGCCCTTTCTTGATTCCCTTCCTTTGGGTTCTTGAGCTAGAATAAATAAATTTAAAGATTTAATTACCTTGTTAGTTAATTATATCCCATACTATTAATAGTTTCATATCACAAGAATCACACGGCATAAACTTGGTTTTTATCCACCTTATGCTTTTATTAAAACTAAGCCATTCGGCTATTGACCACCTAATATCCAATTACTATCGATAACCAATCAATACTTCAATAAAACACATCTATATACATATATATATGTCTCTACGGCAACCACCCCTTGCTAATTACTCACATATACAAATTTAATGGTTTCCACTTCATCTTACAACCATCCTTGTTCAAGATATTAAAACCTCAACTAATGCTTATCTAATGTCTCAAGGCCGAATGCATTATCACTACCAAAATAACAATTGCACATCACTTTTTCATTTAACACATAGTTTCACCACATAAACATTTTGACTAAATACTTCTAACTAGCAAAAACTCCACATTTATTCATACCATCATTCAAATGCACATATATCTATTAGCTAACTCATTCTTCACCTTTCTAATATTTCCAACCAAAGCATCAAAACACTATCCTCTTAACATTTAACCATTATAACCGTATGCACATTTTGTCACCAAATAAAAAAAAATCAACATATGGGTTATATTAAGAGCTTGACTACTAACTAAATTTTCATAAAATTTAATGAAAATAACATGAAATCCTACCTTAATTAACCCTTAAGATGGCCGAATGTCTTTAACCAATTTCCTTCTTCTTTCACTTAAGTTTCGGCTTTGCAAGAAGAAGATGATCACTCTCTCTCTCCTTCCATTTCTTTTATTCATCTTTTTATTTATTTATTTAGATTTTTTTAATCATTTGTCAATATGAAATTATAATTAATTAAACTTAGTGGAAGAACATCATTGCTTGGCCGGCCACTACATGTATTTTGGTTATTTTGACATGCAAACCCAAGCTTTCACACTAGTTATTATGTCCTTACATATTTACCTATCATATTTTCTAATTTTCTCAACTAAGTCCTTTCAAGAAAATTCACATTCAATAAACTAAATTAAAACAACAATTTTTTCACACATGCAATATCACACATAGAAGATATGTAAATAAATTTTAAATAAATTTTATGACTCGGTTTTGTGGTCCCGAAACCACATTAAATAAATTTTAAATAAATTTTATGACTCAGTTTTGTGGTCCCGAAACCACATTCCGACTAGGGTCAAATTAGGGCTGTCACAACTCTCCCCCACTTAAAAATTTTTGTCCTCGAAAATCTTACCAGCGAATAAATTTGGATAACATTCTTTCATAGAGTTTTCGAGCTCCCAAGTAGCCTCTTCTACTCCATGTTTGATCCATAATACTTTTACTAAAGAAATCTTCTTATTTCGCAATTCTTTCACTTCTTGAGCTAAGATACGAATCGGTTCTTCTTCATAGCTCAAATCAGATTGAATCTCAGTTTCAGATGGACTAACCACATGGGAAGGATCTAATCTATACCGTCTAAGCATCAATACATGGAATACATTATGAATCTTTGCTAGTTCAGGTGGTAGAACCAATCTATAAGCAATCGGCCCTACCCGTTCTGCTATCTCGTACGGTCCAATAAATCTTGGACTCAATTTGCCCTTACGACCAAATCGGAGTACCTTTTTCTAGGGTGAGACTTTCAAAAATGCTTTATCACCAATTTGATTCAAATCCACATATGATTTTTGACGATCTGATGCTGCATTCAAACTATCACTAATCACTTTCACTTTTTCTTCAGCTTCTCTGATCAGATCAACCCCGTATATCTTATTTTCACTGAGTTCGGTCCAATATAGTGGTGTGCGGCATTTACGACCGTACAAAGCCTTGTATGGTGCCATCTTAATGCTTGATTGGAAGCTATTGTTGTACGTGAATTCAATCAAAGGTAAATATCGTTCCCACAAACCACTGAACTCGAGAATACAACATCTCAACATATCTTCGAGTATCTGAATAACTCGTTCAGATTGACCATCTGTTTGGGGATGGAAAGCTGTGCTAAAATGTAACTTAGTACCCAACGCTTCATGCAATTTTCTCCAGAATCGAGATGTAAATTTGGGGTCTCTCTCAGAAACAATAGAAGTAGGTACTCTATGTAATCGAACAATTTGAAAAACATATAATTCTACCAATCTATCAAGTGAAAATCCGTATGAACAGGGATAAAATGAGCAGACTTTGTCAATCTATCAACAATAACCTAGATTGAGTCCTTCTTGCTCTGCGTCAACGGTAAATCAGATATAAAGTCCATCGTTACTCGACCCCATTTCCACTCAGGTATCATGATCGGCTGTAGTAATCCCGAAGGCACCTGATGCTCCTCTTTCACTTGTTGACATATCAAACATTTAGAAATAAAGTCAGAAATGTCTCTTTTCATACCATGCCACCAATATTGTCTTTTTAGATCGTTGTACATTTTTGTGCTATCAGGATGGACCAACATTCGGCTACAATGGGCCTCACTCAAAATCATCGAAGTAAGTTCTGAATTTATCGGAACACAAAATCAACCTCTGAATCTTAAGCAATCATTGTCGCCAATTTGAAACTCTAAACCCATATTAGAATCACATTAAGCTCGTTTAGCAACCAATTTGTCGTCAATTTTCTGTGCTTCACAAATTTACCGTATTAACACTGGTTCTGCTTTTAATTCCAATACCAGCACATCATCAGCAGAAACAGACAGATGTACATTCATTGCTCGAAGAGCAAATAGAGATTTTCGACTCAGGGCATCAGCCACCACATTTGCCTTACCTGGATGATAACCAATAAAAATTTCGTAATCCTTTAATAATTCAAGCCACCGTCGTTGTCTCAGATTCAAGTCTTTCTGAGTCATTAAATATTTTAGGCTTTTGTGATAAGTATAAACATGGCATTTCTCTCCAAACAGGTAATGACGCCAAATTTTAAGAGCAAACATAATCGTAGCTAGCTTGATATCATGAGTTGGACAATTTTTCTCGTGAGGCTTTAGTTGTCTCGAAGCATATGCAACAACTCTACCTTCCTACATCAACACACAACCCAAACTGTTCAAAGAAGCATCACTGTAGACTACGAACTCTTTACCAGACTTTGGCTGAACTAACACACGAGCCTCTGTCAAAAGTGTCTTTAGTTGGTCAAAACTTGTCTGACACTTCTCTAACCACTCAAACTTGACATCTTTCCGGAGTAGTTTCGTCAACAGTGTTGCGATCATTGAGAAACCTTTAACGAATTGTCGATAGTACCCAGCGAGTCCTAGAAAGCTCCGAACTTTAGAAACATTCCTCGGAGGTTTCCAATCAAGAATGGCTGAAATTTTGTTCGAATCAACTCTAATACCTGAAGCGGATACAACATGCCCTAGAAAGCTGACTTCCCTTAACCAGAATTCACATTTACTGAATATTATCTCGCAAAATCTGAAGTACTAGCCTCAAGTGTTTGGCGTGCTCGGACTTATTGTGAGAATAAATCAGAATATCATCTATGAACACCACCACAAATCGATCTAAATACTGTCTAAATATCCGATTCATCAGATCCATGAAAACCGCCGGGGCATTAGTGAGCCCAAACGGCATCACTAAAAACTCATATTGTCCATATCTCGTTCTGAAAGCAGTCTTAGAAACGTTATTGAGCTGACGATAATCAATACACATTCACATAGTTTCGTCTTTCTTTTTCACGAGCAGTACTGGAGTACCCTAGGGTGAAAAGCTGGGTCGCGCAAAACCTCTGTCAGTCAATTCTTGCAATTGAGCTTTCAATTCTTTCAACTCGGTCGGTGCCATACGATACGGAGCGAGCGAAATCGGTGTCGTACCCAGAACCAATTCTATGCCGAGCTCTACTTCTCTAACAGGTGGCAATCCCGGTAATTCCTCAAGAAACACTTCTGGATACTCACAAACCATAGGCACAGTCTCGAGCTTTCGTTCTAATACCTTGCTATCCAGTACATATGCAAGATAAGCTTCATAACCCTTTCTCACATATTTCTGAGCTAATACAGAAGATATCACTGCTGGTAACCCACTCAGATCATTAGACTCAACTCGAATCATTTCACCACTCGAACATCGTAAGTCTATAGTCCTTCACTTGTAATTTACCATAGCATCATGTTTGATTAACCAGTCCATTCCGAGAATAATATCGAATTCGTCGAAGGGTAATAGCATAAAATCCACCGGAAAACAAAAATCTTTAATTATCAATGAACATCTCCTGCATACTTTATCAACTAACACATACCGACCCAAAGGGTTTGACACTCGTATCACAAATTCAGTAGACTCAACAGGTAGAGTCTTACTGGACGCTAATGTTTCACATACGTAAGAATGAGTCGAACCAGGATCAATTAAAGCAAGTACACTAGTACTATAGAGAGTGAATGTACCAGTAATAACATTAGGGGAGGATGCCTCCTCTCGTGCACGGTTGGCATAAGCTCTGGCGGGGACACGAGTCTCAGATCGAACAGCCATATCAGAAGTCCCTCTCTGATTACCACCCCTGTCTCCTGTATTTCTCGGTGGTCGACCTCTAGTTGTTGCACCACTCGATCCCGCACCTTGCATCTTCTTTTTCTCATCAGGTTCCGTGCAATCTCGAATAAAATGATCCTGCGAATCGTATCTATAACAGGCTCTGTTAATAGACTTACCCCAATATTCACCTACATATCGTCTTCCGCACTATGAAAATTCAGGTTTTTCTTGCCGATTGTTGCCAACACTAGCAACCGAAATAGCTCAAGAGTCCATTGACGGTCGCTCTTTAATAGAAATTCCTGCAGTCGTCCTTGATCTGTTAATATCGTCTCTAAACTTCTTTGCAGCCGAGAAAGAAGTTTTACCCGTCGATCTTTTACGAAAATCTCTAGCTTCAGTTTCAACTTTCTTTTTTTCCTTTCCAAGCTCTTCAGCCTTGCAAGCTCGTTCAACCAGTGTTACGAATTCTTTTAGTTCTAAAATTCCCACCAGTAGCTTTAAATCTTCATTCAATCCCTCTTCAAATCTTTTACACATGGTAACTTCATCAGCTATACACTCCTGAGCATATCGACTGAGCCTTACAAACTCACGTTCATATTCAGATACCGTCAAACGGCCTTGTTTAAGCTCCAAAAATTCTTTGCGCTTTTGATCAATGAGTTGTTGACTGATATACTTTTTACGAAACTCCATCTGAAAGAAGTCCCAAGTAACTCGTTCCTTTCGAACAATCGAAATCAAGGTTCTCCACCAATAGTAGGCCGAATCTCGTAATAAGGATATGGCACACTTTAGAAACTCATTGGATGTGCAAGATAGCTCATCAAAAACATGGATGGTATTATCAAGCCAAAACTCAGCCCTTTCAGCGTCATCAGTAGCGGTGGCTCGAAATTCCTCGGCCACGCGCTTTCTAATCAAATCAACAGGAGGTTTACTCAGCCTCAAAGGATCAGTAGTTTCTGGTATTATAGGCACCGGAGAAGGATTATTTAAATTTGGGAATTGTTGAGCAGCCGGGTTTGTTCGAGCATATTGTGCAACCCACTCATTCATCATGGTAAAAAAGGCTTGCTTAGCCCCATCTTCTTGATTACTCGCTGATGGTTGAGGTTCAACAGGTGCTGTCCCTTGCGCGGGAACAGGCGCTACACTCTCAACGTCATCCACTAAGGCTCTCTCTGGAGTGAATTCCATTTACTAATCAAAACAACAATTTCAACCGTCAAAAGTCATCACACTATCAAATACTAGCATTATGGCATGTATAGCTAGACTCACACATCTACAGTAGTCCTAGGATCGACTAAACCATAGCTCTGATACCAAATAAATGTAACACCCTTAACCCATATCCGTCGCCAGAAGGGTTACGGAGATTACTAAAAATTTCATGAGCGAACAGTTGAACAAAATTAAATAGTGGATAATTATTTTACCGATCTTTGCAATTAAAACAAAACCGAATTTACAAGGTATTAATTTATTATAATTAAACAATTTCATAACCCAACCATATATTTGATATGCAACGTGCCTTGCACACACACACATGCATCATAAAAGAGGATCACTATTCATTTCGTGATTTGCCATAATAGTCGAATGCATAGCAAAATTTAAATACATATAGTATTTAGCTCATATACACAATTAACTAACCATATTCCAGAAGCCTAACTTTGACCTATTAAGATAATAATTTAACCACCCATTCAGTAACATTTTACTTAATCAAAAGAGTTGTATTATAAAAACAAACATATCCATTTTTGAAATATTAAAGGTTAAGCCATATTCGTATGCCCAGAATTACAAAATTTAGTATTATAACATGGAAATCCCAAATATAAAATCTATACATGCCATAATGTTATACTTAAGATAAACTAAGAAGGAGTACCAAAACGTTGCAGGCAGGTGTGATGACTTCGACGATGGTCCCGAGCACAGAAAATGGATCAAAAGAAAATCTAAATGAGAGACAAGTAAACACACCAAATGAGTATTCAACTCAGTAAGTCATAAGCAATATAATTAAGACCATTAACTTGAGATCATAAAAAAATAAAGTAAAATCAACTATTTCAGCCATACCGAGCTATGCAATATATTACTTAGATTATTGATCCAACTACAAGTCAAGTCTTGTTATTCAATCAAATATCAAACAACCAGATGGCTTAAATCCTTTTCTCAAAGTATTAAACAATGATGAACTAGATGGATCCATGCATATACATTTCATGTCTCCAATTTTCTTACTTCAATCAATAGCTCTAACCCTTCATTCATTTCCTGCACTTATTCTATCATCAATCGATTTTGCACACAAAGTGCTATTCAAATCCGCACACTTAGTGCCATGCTAACCCGCACACATAGTGCCTTAGATATCCACACACTCGTATTGACATTCAAATCAGCACACATAGTGCTATTCAATTCCGCACACATAGTGCCATTCAAAATCCGCACACTTAGTGCCAATGTCATTTCATTATAGCAAAGCAATTGATTTAATTCCAATAATATATACGGCCACATATATTTATCAATCAAAAGAATATCTAAACGAAAGAAATTCTTTCATGATATGCGAGCACCATTTATGTATAAAATAACCAATCTTATAATTGTTTATGGACTTACCTTATGTTGGATGAAATGGTTCCAATCGACTACTCGATACTCTTTGCTTTGCCCTTGCTTGATTCCCTTCCTTTGGGTTCTTGAGCTAGAATAAATAAATTTAAAGATTTAATTACCTTGTTAGTTAATTATATCCCATACTATTAATAGTTTCATATCACAAGAATCACACGGCATAAACTTGGTTTTTATCCACCTTATGCTTTTATTAAAACTATGCCATTCGGCTATTGACCACCTAATATCCAATTACTATCGATAACCAATCAATACTTCAATAAAACACATCTATATACATATATATATATGTCTATACGGCAACCACCCCTTGCTAATTACTCACATATACAAATTTAATGGTTTCCACTTCATCTTACAACCATCCTTGTTCAAGATATTAAAACCTCAACTAATGCTTATGTAACACCCCGAACCCGAGACCGACACCGGAGTCGAACACGAGGTGTTAACAGACTTTAAACCCCTTATAAAAAAATTTCCAGACACTGCCAATCTGCGTACTAGTCGCTTTAAAAATCATATCCTGAGTTTCACAACTCGAAAATCAGTTTCGTGATTTTTCCCTGAAACTAGACTCATATGCCCATCTACATATTTGTTTCTAGAATTTTTGGTCAGGCCAATTAGTACAGTTTATTAGTAAAAGTGTCCCATGTTACAGGGATCGACTACACTGACCTTTGCGCAATACGACTTGGATATCTCCCTTCACAGAGCTTCAATACTGATGCCGTTTGTTTCTATAGAAACTAGACTGAGAGAGGAATCTATACATATATGGCATGACTTCTAATTATCTCTGGTTAATTTATAATGAATTTCCAAAGTCGGAACAGGGAATCCAGAAACTGTTCTGGCCCTGTCTCACGAGGAGCTGAATATCTCTCAACATACTGTCCATATGATCGTTTCGTTACTTTCCTATGAAAATAGATTCATCAAGATTCGTTTACATAATTTATTAACTATTTAATTCCATTCCTGCTATTTTTAGTGATTTTCCAAATCTACATCACTGCTGCTGTCGGCATCTGCCTTTAAGGTAGACTTTACCTATTTCATAGTTTCCATGATTCAACTAGCCCTTTTAGCATAAATAGCACAATTTATGATAGTGATTAACCATTCCCATGGCCAATCCTTGTCAAGCATATCCACACCAAATGATTATAACATTATACTCAAACATATATAAGCCATTTTCGCATGGCTAACCAAAATTATACAAGTCCAAAGGGTCCATGACCCACAACAAACGGGTAGTCCTATACATGCCATTTCGAAGTTCAACCAAAATTGTACCAAAAGGGGGCTTTGATAGTGTGGGCGACTTTGACTTCAAGATCCCGAGTCCGATAGCTGGAGAACCAAAATCTATAAAACAGAGGAGCAATGAAACGGAGTAAGCATTTTATGCTTAGTAAGTTTTGAGCAAGGACTTCCAGCACAACAAAAGTATAGCATTCATATAGCTAAACGGATAATTTCATATGCACAAATTTTCGATATCATACTTGCTTCACATTACCAACCCTTATGTACATACACAAAAGATCAACTTAGCCAAAGGTCGGTAGCTCGTTTATCAACTGAGCGAATACTTATTTGTAAGGGCTCAACTAAATTCAAGCACATACGGAACATACCTCAATGTTGGGATGTTTCTAGAGTATTAACTGAAATTTTTTACAGCAAGATCATTCATTCCCAAATCACGTACCTTCGGAATTTAACCGGATATAGCTCCTCGTTCAAATGCCTTCGGGACATAGCTCGGTTATAGTAACTCGCACAAATGCCTTCGGGACTTAACCCGGATTTAGTAACTCGCACCAATGCCTTCGGGCTTAGCCCGGAATTAGTATCTCGCACAAATACCTTCGGATCTTAGTCCGGATATGGTCACTTAGCACAAAGCCTTCGGGACTTAGCCCGGACATCATTCAAATAACCATGCACATTTAACAGTAAATCATGGCACATTCGTATTTCATTTTCGTTAGCAAAACTCAAACACAAGACACTTATCATTCTTGTAATTTCGGCTCAATAGCCACACACAAAGAGCATGATTTTGATTTGCTTAAAACATGATCTAATCAAATCTTAATTTAAGCTCTCTTACTCAAGAACTTACCTCGGATGTTGTCGAACGATTCCGATGGCTATTCGACCACTTTTTCCTTTCCTTTATCGGATTTAGTTCCCCTTTGCTCTTGAGCTTAATTAAACAAATAAATTGATTTAATCATTTGAGTATCGAAAAGAGGAACACAAGGCACTTAGCCCATTTTTATGCATTAGACATTAAAGTCACATATGTACGAAATAATGAATCAAACTCAACATTTTAGCTAATTTTCCCCCTTGGCCGAATTTTCTAAGCCAAGACAAAAGCATCAATATGCTTGCCTCCAACCGAATACATGCAACACCAAATCTTCTTCCTATGGCCGAATATGCATGTCTATGTTGGGGCCGATTATATGCTTAATACTTCCTACAAGTATGGTTACTTGTATTGATTACAAATATCATCTTGTTTCAAGTTCAAAACTTGGCTAATACACACATATATACACTAGTAAAGCATCCTCTCCCTTTCCATCAATTTAACACATGCATTGCTCATTAACATACAAGAGTTATATTCGGCCTTAGCACACAATTTGCTAGCCGATTCTTCCCCATCTAGCAACCAATGCACATATGTGCTCACTCAAAAATGCTAAAAAGGAGATTCAAGAATCATCAATCCACCATCACATGCATCATTAACAAGCTTCATATTTAGCATGCAATGGCATTAACAGAAAATCCACCTAGGCCGAATATCATCCCCATGACATAGCAAGGATTTGAACCATGGGCTAATTAGAACTCAAGCTAGCAACTAAAAACATGCATGAATCTCATGGCACAACCTCAAACATACCTTTATCTAGATGCAAGTATGGTCAAACCTCCTCCTAATCCTCTTCCAAATCAAACATGAAGCAAGAACTCCTTCCTCCTTCCTTAGGATTTTCGGCCAATTGAAGATGAAAAAGGATGAACAAAATTTTCTCCTTTCTTTTCTTTAACTCACGGCAATGGGGGGGGAAGACAACCACACACATTTTTTTTTTGTTCCCATCATATTCCCTTTCATTATTTAATTTCCATGCTCATTATTTTATTTTTTCCACCCATGATGCACCAACACAACATGTCTATGACATGTCTTGCCCATCACCCTTGGTCTACCATGCTTGTCATGGCCGGCCACTACTCATTAAGGGGGAATTTGACATGCAAGTCCCCCCTTTTTCCACATGCACTAATAGGTCCTTACGCATTGACCTATCACATTTTAAAATTTTCTCACATAAGTCCTATTTGATGAAATTCACTTACAATTAACAAAATTCAAACACGAAATTTTCACACATGCACATGTACATATAATGAGCATCAATTATGACGGTTAATTATTTTTACGACTTGGTTTAGCGGTCCCGAAACCACTTCCCGACTAGGGTCAATTTTGGGCTGTCACAACTCTCTCCCACTTAAGAAATTTTCATCCTCGAAAAGCTTACCGGTAAATAGGTTTGGGTATCGTTCTTTCATCGAGCTCTCGGTTTCCCAAGTAGCTTCCTCGATCCCGTGTTTGAGCCATAACACCTTCACTAACGGAACACTTTTGTTTCGCAACTCCTTCACTTCACGAGCTAGGATACGCATCGGTTCTTCTTCATAACTCATATCGACTTGAATTTCAACCTCTGATGGGCTAATTATGTGTGATGGATCAGATCGATAGCGTCGAAGCATCGAAACATGAAAGACGTCGTGAATCTTTTCAAGCTCAGGGGGCAAAATCAATCTATACGCAACCGGACCAACTCGTTCGGAGATTTCGTACGGCCCAATGAATCTCGGGCTCAACTTGCCCTTACGGCCAAACCTGAGTACCTTTTTCCAAGGCGAAACTTTAAGGAACACTTTATCTCCCACCTGATATTCAATGTCCTTTCGTTTCAAATCCGCATACGATTTCTGACGATATGTGGCTACCTTCAGACTTTCACGGATTACCTTTACTTTCTGTTCGGCATCTTTAATCAAATCAACTCCGAAAATTTTACTTTCACCGAGCTCGGTCCAAAACAATGGTGTACGACATTTACGACCGTACAAAGCCTCGTAAGGTGCCATCTTAATACTTGATTGAAAACTATTGTTGTAAGCGAATTCAATCAAAGGTAAATACCGTTCCCATGAACTACTGAACTCGAGGATGCAACATCTCAACATATCCTCAAGTATCTGAATTGTCTGCTCGGATTGACCATCGGTTTGGGGGTGAAAAGCAGTGCTAAAATGCAGCTTGGTACCCAAAGCTTCTTGCAATTTCTTCCAAAATCGTGAGGTGAATCTCGGATCTCTATCCGACACGATAGAAATAGGTACCCCGTGTAATCTCACAATCTGAGAAACGTACAATTCAACTAGTTTATCCAAAGAGAAATCCGTACGCACGGGGATAAAGTGAGCCGACTTAGTCAGTCTATCGACAACAACCCAAATCGCATCCTTCTTACTTGCTGACAATGGCAGTCCGGACACAAAGTCCATTGTGACTCGATCCCATTTCCACTCAGGTATCATGATCGGCTGAAGTAATCCTGAAGGCACTTGATGTTCCGCTTTCACTTGTTGACATATTAAACATCTCGACACAAAGTCGGAGATGTCTCGTTTCATACCATGCCACCAAAACCAACGTTTCAAATCGTTGTACATTTTCGTACTCCCCGGGTGAATTGACATTCGGCTACAATGGGCTTCGTTCAGAATAATCGAAATGAGTTTCAAATTCCTTGGAACACACAAACGACTTCTGAACCTCAAACAATCATCATCATCAATTTGAAACTCTGATTCCTTGTTCGGAACACACTCAGCCCGTTTTGCAACCAATTCATCATCAACTTTCTGAGCGTCACGAATTTGATGAATCAATAATGGTTTGACTTTTAATTCAGCTACTAACACATTGTCGGGTAGAACAGACAAGTGTACATTCATCGCTCGTAAAGCAAACAATGATTCCTGGCTTAAGGCGTCCGCAACCACATTAGCCTTTCCCGAGTGGTAATCAATGACAAGCTCGTAATCTTTCAACAACTCAAGCCAACGTCTTTGTCGCAGATTTAAGTCTCTTTGAGTCATCAAATATTTGAGACTTTTGTGATCCGAAAATACATGGCACTTTTCACCAAATAAGTAATGTCGCCATATTTTTAAAGCAAATACGATGGCAGCTAGTTCAAGATCATGGGTCGTATAATTTTTCTCATGTGGCTTTAATTGTCTCGACGCATAGGCCACCACTCGACCTTCTTGCATCAATACGCAACCCAACCCAAGTAGGGATGCGTCACTATAAATGACAAACTCTTTGCCTGATTCGGGTTGCACTAAAATTGGAGCTTCAGTCAAATAAGTTTTTAGTTGATCAAAACTTTTCTGACATTTCTCCGTCTTCGAACTTAACATCCTTTTCAAGTAGCTTCGTCATTGGTGTGGCTATCATCGAGAAACCTTTGACAAATCGTCGGTAATAACCGGCGAGCCCCAAAAAGCTCCGAACCTCAGTAATATTTCTCGGAGGTTTCCAGTTAAGTATGGCTGAAATTTTGTTCGGGTCAACTCGAATACCCGATGCGGATACTACATGACCCAAGAAGCTAACCTCTCTTGACCAGAACTCACACTTACTGAACTTAGCATATAACTGCTTATCCCGCAAAATTTGCAACACTAGCCTCAGATGCTCAGCATGTTCGGTCTCATCTCTTGAATAGACCAAGATGTCATCAATGAACACAACTACGAACCGATCCAAATATGGTCTGAAGATCCGATTCATCAAATCCATAAATACCGCAGGGGCATTAGTGAGCCCAAACGGCATCACTAAGAACTCGTAGTGACCATATCTCGTCCTGAAGGCAGTTTTGGGTATGTCCGATTCTCGAATTCGCAACTGATAATAGCCCGATCTCAAATCTATTTCTGAGAACATTGAGGCTCCCTTCAGTTGGTCGAACAAATCATCGATACGCGGTAACGGATATTTGTTCTTTATCGTCACTTTATTCAGTTGACGATAGTCAATGCACAACCTCATGGTTCCGTCCTTCTTTTTCACGAACAATACTGGTGCACCCCAAGGTGAGAAACTTGGTCGAGCAAAACCTCTATCCGTCAATTCTTGCAACTGAGCTTTCAACTCTTTTAACTCGGTTGGTGCCATACGATACGGAGCTATCGAAATCGGCGTAGTCCCAGGTACAAGCTCAATACACAACTCTACCTCCCGAACAGGTGGTAAACCTGGTAATTCTTCAGGAAAAACATCCGGGTATTCACAAACCACCGGTACAGATTCGGGTTTCTTTTCTAATTCTTTGTCATCAAGTACATACGCAAGGTATGCTTCGCACCCTTTTCTTACATATTTCTGGGCCAACATTGCTGATATTACAGCTGGCATCCCCTCCAAGTCTGTAGACTCAACTTGGATTACTTCGTTATTTGCGCACCTCAAATCAATAGTCTTGCTTTTGCAATTCACAATTGCATCATGTGCGGTCAGCCAATCCAACCCAAGAATAACATCAAATTCATCAAACGGCAAAAGCATCAAGTCCGCCGGAAAACGGAAACCTCGAATTACTAGGGGACATTTCTTACACACTTTGTCGACAAGCACGTAACGACCCAAGGGATTTGACACCCGAATTACGAACTCAGTAGACTCAATAGGTAAAGTCTTACTGGATGCTAAGGTTTCACATATGTAAGAATGAGTAGAACCGGGGTCAATCAAAGCAATTACATTAGTATCAAAGAGAGTAAAAGTACCGGTAATAACATCAGGCGAAGAAGCATCCTCGCGGGCACGTATAGCATAAGCTCTAGCAGGCGCACGAGCCTCGGATCTGGTCGTAGCATCTCTAGATCCTCTCTGACCACCACCAGCATTGCCCGTATTTCCAGATGGTCTACCTCGAGCAGTGGTAGCACCCGGTTTCCCACTCTGATTTACATTCTGTTCAGACAACCTCGGGCAATCTTTAATGAAGTGGTCAACTGATCCGCACTTGTAACAGGAGCGGTCAGGGAATCTACAACTCCCCGAGTGCCATTTACCGCAATATCGACATTTCGTTCTATCTCGACGTTCATTCCCAACACTGGCGACCAAAGTGCCTCGTGTACCCACAGGGGGTCGATCACGATCTCGTCTAAAAAGGCCCGAAGTGCCTCTAAACTGGCCCGCATCATCTCGAAATTTCTTCGATGCCTGTTGAAGAGACTTTCCCGAGGATCTTTTACGAAACTCTCCAGTTCCCTCATCAACTTTTTGTTTTTCTTTTCTAAGCTCTTCGGCTTTACAAGCTCGCTCGACAAGTACTACGAACTCTCGTATTTCAAGAACGCCAACGAACATTTTTATATCTTCATTCAGCCCATCCTCGAAGCGTTTACACATAATAGCCTCGGACGAAACACATTCCCGAGCGTATCTACTAAGTCCAACAAATTTTCGCTCGTAATCAGTAACTGACATAGAACCTTGCTTAAGCTCAAGAAATTCCTTCCATTTTTTATCAACAAATCTCTGACTGATATACTTTTTCCGAAACTCAGTTTGGAAAAACTCCCAAGTTACTTGTTCTCGGGGCACAACAGAAGTCAGAGTACTCCACCAATAGTAGGCAGAATCACGTAGCAAGGAGATAGTACACTTTAGGCACGCATCGGGTGTACAAGATAGCTCTCATCGGGTGTACAAGATAGCTCATCGAGTACCCGGATAGTGTTGTCCAACCAAAATTCAGCTTGTTCGGCATCATCGCTATCCGTAGCTTTAAATTCAGTAGCCCCATGTTTTCGGATTCTGTCAACTGGGGGCTTATTTGACCTTATTTGGTCAGTTACCGGAGGTATTGTAGGTGCGGGGGTGGTATTAGTCGGGAATGGAGGTTGTGGAACAGCCGTATTAGTTCGAATGTATTGGTTAAACCAATCATTCATCACGCTATAGAAAGCTTGTCTAGCTTCATCATTCGGGTTACTAGCATTAGGTTGAGAGTCCGCCGATGCTGTCCCTTGTGCGGGAGTAGGCGCTACACTCTCAAGATCATCAGCTACCTCTCGGTCGGGATCGGGATCCATTACTATAAATAAACACATTTGCAAATGTCAGAAATCACCACACTACGAAATAATCACATAAAATGGCATGTATAGCTAGACCCAACGCATTACGGTAGTCCTAGAATCGACTAAACCGTGGCTCTGATACCAATCAAATGTAACACCCCGAACCCGAGACCGACACCGGAGTCGAACACGAGGTGTTAACAGACTTTAAACCCCTTATAAAAAAATTTCCACATTGCCAATCTGCGTACTAGTCTCTTTAAAAATCATATCCTGAGTTTCACAACTCGAAAATCAGTTTCGTGATTTTTCCCTGAAACTAGACTCATATGTCCATCTGCATATTTTTTTCTAGAATTTTTGGTTGGGCCAATTAGTACAGTTTATTAGTAAAAGTGTCCCATGTTACAGGGATCGACTACACTGACCTTTGCGCAATACGACTTGGATATCTCCCTGCACAGAGCTTCAATACTGATGCCGTTTGTTTATATAGAAACTAGACTGAGAGAGGAATCTATACATATATGGAATGACTTCTAATTATCTCTGGTTAATTTATAATGAATTTCCAAAGTCGGAACAGGGAATCCAGAAACCGTTCTCGCCCTGTCTCACGAGGAGCTGAATATCTCTCAACATACTGTCCATATGATCGTTTAGTTACTTTCCTATGAAAATAGATTCATCAAGATTCGTTTACATAATTTATTCACTATTTAATTCCATTCCTGCTATTTTTAGTGATTTTCCAAATCTACATCACTGCTGCTGTCGGCATCTGCCTTTAAGGTAGACTTTACCTATTTCATAGTTTCCATGATTCAACTAGCCCTTTTAGCATAAATAGCACAATTTATGATAGTGATTAACCATTCCCATGGCCAATCCTTGTCAAGCATATCCACACCAAATGATTATAACATTATACTCAAACATATATAAGCCATTTTCGCATGGCTAACCAAAATTATACAAGTCCAAAGGGTCCATGACCCACAACAAACGGGTAGTCCTATACATGCCATTTCGAAGTTCAACCAAAATTGTACCAAAAGGGGGCTTTGATAGTGTGGGCGACTTTGACTTCAAGATCCCGAGTCCGATAGCTGGAGAACCAAAATCTATAAAACAGAGGAGCAATGAAACGGAGTAAGCATTTTATGCTTAGTAAGATTTGAGCAAGGAATTCCAGCACAACAAAAGTATAGCATTCATATAGCTAAACGGATAATTTCATATGCACAAATTTTCGATATCATACTTGCTTCACATTACCAACCCTTATGTACATACACAAAAGATCAACTTAGCCAAAGGCCGGTAGCTCGTTTATCAACTGAGCGAATACTTATTTGTAAGGGTTCAACTAAATTCAAGCACATACGAAACATACCTCAATGTTGGGATGTTTCTAGAGTATTAACTGAAATTTTTACAGCAAGATCATTCATTCCCAAATCACGTACCTTCGGAATTTAACCGGATATAGCTCCTCGTTCAAATGCCTTCGGGACATAGCCCGGTTATAGTAACTCGCACAAATGCCTTCGGGACTTAACCCGGATTTAGTAACTCGCACAATTGCCTTCGGGACTTAACCCGGATTTAGTAACTCGCACCAATGCCTTCGGGCTTAGCCCGGAATTAGTATCTCGCACAAATACCTTCGGATCTTAGTCCGGATATGGTCACTTAGCACAAAGCCTTCGGGACATAGCCCGGACATCATTCAAATAACCATGCACATTTAACAATAAATCATGGCACATTCGTATTTCATTTTCGTTAGCAAAACTCAAACACAAGACACTTATCATTCTTGTAATTTCGGCTCAATAGCCACACACAAAGAGCATGATTTTGATTTGCTTAAAACATGATCTAATCAAATCTTAATTTAAGCTCTCTTACTCAAGAACTTACCTCGGATGTTGTCGAACGATTCCGATGGCTATTCGACCACTTTTTCCTTTCCTTTATCGGATTTAGTTCCCCTTTGCTCTTGAGCTTAATTAAACAAATAAATTGATTTAATCATTTGAGTATCGAAAAGAGGAACACAAGGCACTTAGCCCATTTTTATGCATTAGACATTAAAGTCACATATGTACGAAATAATGAATCAAACTCAACATTTTAGCTAATTTTCCCCCTTGGCCGATGTAACACCCCGAACCCGAGACCGACACCGGAGTCGGACACGAGATGTTAACAAACTTTGAAAAATTTTTCCAGACACTGCCCAGTCTGACTACTAGTCGCTTCAAAAATCATATCTTGAGTTTCACAACTCGAAAATCAGTTTTGTGATTTTTCCCTGAAACTAGACTCATGTCCCCACCTATGTATTTTTTTCTAGAATTTTTGGTCGGGCCAATTAGTACAGTTTATTAGTCAAAGTCTCCCATGTTACAGGGGTCGACTACACTGACCTTTTCCCATTACGACTTGGATATCTCTCTGCACAGAGCTTCAATACTGATGCCGTTTGTTTCTATGGAAACTAGACTCAGATAGGAATCCATACATATATGGTATGACCCCTAATTATCTCTGGTCAATTTATAGTGAATTTCCAAAGGCGGAACAGGGAATCCAGAAACTGTTCTGGCCCTGTTCCACAAGAACCCGAATATCTCTTACTGTACTGTTCCTATGATTGTTTCGTTACTTCCATATGAAAGTAGATTCATCAAGGTTCGATTACATAACTTATTCACTATTTAATTCCACTCCTACGAATTCTTGTGATTTTTCCAATCCACACCACTGCTGCTATCAGCTTCTATTTTCAAAGTAAACCTTACCTAATTTGGGGTTTCATGGACCAACTAGGGCCTTGTCATACATAAGCCCACATATGATCATACTTAGCCATTCTAGTGGCTGATCATTTGCTCAACACTTCCATTCCAACTATAGTTACATCATGAAACCATCTATACATTCATAAATACGAATGGTCTAATGCCATACTCCACTTCTACAAGCCATTTTCGCATGGCTGTACACTTATACATTTCATAAAGTACTCGAAAGACAACAATGGGTAGTCCTATACATGCCATATCAAAATTCAACCAAAATAGTACCCAAAAGAGCCTTTGATAGTGTGGGCGACTTCGACTTCAAGATCCCGAGTCCGATAGCTGGAGAACCAAAAATCTATAAAACAGAGGAGCAATGTAACGAGTAAGCAATTTATGCTTAGTAAGTTTGAGCAAGGAATTCCAGCATGCACAAAGAATAGCACACATTTAGCTAAACGGAATATTTCATAATACGCAATTTACCGATATCAAACTTGCTTCACAACATTAACAACCCTTATGTACATACACAATAA
The DNA here is from genome assembly GCF_007990345.1 of Gossypium hirsutum. Taxonomy (NCBI): domain Eukaryota; kingdom Viridiplantae; phylum Streptophyta; class Magnoliopsida; order Malvales; family Malvaceae; genus Gossypium; species Gossypium hirsutum. The sequence goes on from NC_053433.1 coordinate 37,921,467, forward strand.
ACTAACTTGGCCGAAGGCCGGTAGCTCGTTTATCAACTGAGCGAACATTTATTTGTAAGGGCTCGATTAAATTCAACACATACGTAACATATCCCCATATTGGGATGTTTTTCGAGTATTCGCTGGAATTTTACAGCAAGCTCATTCATTACCAAATCACGTACCTTCGGGATTTAACCGGATATAGCTCCTCGTTCAAATGCCTTCGGGACATAGCCCGGTTTTAGTAACTCACACAATGCCTTCGGGACATAACCCGGATTTAACAACTCGCATGAATGCCTTCGGGACTTAACCCGGATTTAATAACTCGCACGAATGCCTTCGGGACTTAACCCGGATTTAATAACTCGCACGAATGCCTTCGGGACTTAACCCGAATTTAGTATCTCGCACAAAGGCCTTCGGATCTTAGTCCGGATATATTCACTTAGCACAAAGCCTTCGGGACTTAGCCCGGACAGCATTCAATTAATCATGCACCTGTAACAATAATTCATGGCACATTCATATTTCATTTTCATTTGCAAAACTCAAACACAAGGCACATATCATCCTTGCACATTCGGCTCAATAGCCACACATAGAGCATGATTTAATCACATCGTAATTTAAGCTCTCTTACTCAAGAACTTACCTCGGGTGTTGTCGAACGATTCCGCTAGCTATTCAACCACTTTTTCCTTCCCTTTATCGGATTTATTTCCCCTTTGCTCTTGAGCTTAATCAAACAAATAAATTGATTTCATCATTTAGGCATCAAAAAGATGAACACAAGGCACTTAGCCCATATTTATACATTAGACATTAAAGTCTCATACATGCAAAAATCATGCATCAACACAACATATTAGCTAATTTCTTTCCCCTTGGCCGAATATGCATGTCTATTTTTGGGGTCGATTTCAACACTTAATACACACATATACACACTAGTAAAGCATCCTCCCCCTTTTTATCAATTTAACACATGCATTGCTCATTAACATGCAAAGTTACATTCGGCCTTAGCACACATCTTGCTAGCCGATTCTTCTCCATTTAGCAACCAATGCACATATGTGCTCACACAAAAATGCTAAAAAGGAGGTTCAAGAATCATCAAGCCATCATCACATGCATCATTAAAAAGCTTCATATTTTGCATGCAATGGCATTAACACAACCTCCACCTAGGCCGAATCTTAACTCATCCTCATGCCTCATCACCACAACATCAAACATCAACCAAGAATGATGCATCCATGGTCAAGTGCCATTTCCATCACATAGCAAGATTTAGACCATGGGCTAGGTAGAACTCAAGCTAACAACTAAAACATGCATGCATCTCATGGAACATCATCAAACATACCTTAGCCTAGCTACATGCATGGCCAAATCTCTTCACCTTTCTTCTTCTTTCCTCCTTAAAATTTTTGGCCAAGGATGAACCAAAGGATGAGAAATTTTTTTCTTTGTTTTTCTTTCTAATTTAGGCTAAAATGAAGGTGAGAAAGGATGAACACAAATTTTTCTCCTTTCTTCTCTTTAGCTCACGGCAATGGGGGGGCAACCACACATTTTTTTTCTTTTGTTTCCATTTCTTTATTACCCATACTCCTTATTTTATTCTTCCATTAACAAAACATGTTTCATGACATGTTTTGCCCATCATTCCTTGTCATGGCCGGGCACTACTCATTAGGGGGGAATTTGACATGCAAGTCCCCCCTTTGTCCACATGCACTAATAGGTCCTCACACATTGACCTATCACATTTTAGAATTTTCTCACATAAGTCCTATTGACTAAATTCACATGAAATCAACCAAATTGAAGCTTGAAATTTTCACACATTCATAATTACATATTCTAGACAATAAGTATCACATTCAAACATTTCGGTGACTCGGTTTAGCGGTCCCGAAACCACTTCCCGACTAGGGTCAACTTTGGGCTGTCACAGCCGAATTTTCTAAGCCAAGACAAAAGCATCAATATTCTTGCCTCCAACCGAATACATGCAACACCAAATCTTCTTCCTATGGCCGAATATGCATGTCTATGTTGGGGCCGATTATATGCTTAATACTTCCTACAAGTATGGTTACTTGTATTGATTACAAATATCATCTTGTTTCAAGTTCAAAACTTGGCTAATACACACATATATACACTAGTAAAGCATCCTCTCCCTTTCCATCAATTTAACACATGCATTGCTCATTAACATACAAGAGTTATATTCGGCCTTAGCACACAACTTGCTAGCCGATTCTTCCCCATCTAGCAACCAATGCACATATGTGCTCACTCAAAAATGCTAAAAAGGAGATTCAAGAATCATCAATCCACCATCACATGCATCATTAACAAGCTTCATATTTAGCATGCAATGGCATTAACACAAAATCCACCTAGGCCGAATATCATCCCCATGACATAGCAAGGATTTGAACCATGGGCTAATTAGAACTCAAGCTAGCAACTAAAAACATGCATGAATCTCATGGCACAACCTCAAACATACCTTTATCTAGATGCAAGTATGGTCAAACCTCCTCCTAATCCTCTTCCAAATCAAACATGAAGCAAGAACTCCTTCCTCCTTCCTTAGGATTTTCGGCCAATTGAAGATGAAAAAGGATGAACAAAATTTTCTCCTTTCTTTTCTTTAACTCACGGCAATGGGAGGGGGAAGACAACCACACACATTTTTTTTTTGTTCCCATCATATTCCTTTTCATTATTTAATTTCCATGCTCATTATTTTATTTTTTTCCACCCATGATGCACCAACACAACATGTCTATGACATGTCTTGCCCATCACCCTTGGTCTACCATGCTTGTCATGGCCGGCCACTACTCATTAGGGGGGAATTTGACATGCAAGTCCCCCCTTTTTCCACATGCACTAATAGGTCCTTACGCATTGACCTATCACATTTTAAAATTTTCTCACATAAGTCCTATTTGATGAAATTCACTTACAATTAACAAAATTCAAACACGAAATTTTCACACATGCACATGTACATATAATGAGCATCAATTATGACGGTTAATTATTTTTACGACTCGGTTTAGCGGTCCCGAAACCACTTCCCGACTAGGGTCAATTTTGGGCTGTCACAGCTTATCTAATGTCTCAAGGCCGAATGCATTATCACTACCAAAATAACAATTGCACATCACTTTTTCATTTAACACATAGTTTCACCACATAAACATTTTGACTGAATACTTCTAACTAGCAAAAACTCCACATTTATTCATACCATCATTCAAATGCACATATATCTATTAGCTAACTCATTCTTCACCTTTCTAATATTTCCAACCAAAGCATCAAAACACTATCCTCTTAACATTTAACCATTATAACCGTATGCACATTTTGTCACCAAATAAAAAAAATCAACATATGGGTTATATTAAGAGCTTGACTACTGACTAAATTTTCATAAAATTTAATGAAAATAACATGAAATCCTACCTTAATTAACCCTTAAGATGGCCGGATGTCTTTAACCAATTTCCTTCTTCTTTCACTTAAGTTTCAGCTTTGCAAGAAGAAGATGATCACTCTCTCTCTCCTTCCATTTCTTTTATTCATCTTTTTATTTATTTATTTAGATTATTTTAATCATTTGTCAATATGAAATTATAATTAATTAAACTTAGTGGAAGAACATCATCTCTTGGCCGGCCACTACATGTATTTTGGGCATTTTGACATGCAAACCCAAGCTTTCACACTAGTTATTATGTTCTTACATATTTACCTATCATATTTTCTAATTTTCTCAACTAAGTCCTTTCAAGAAAATTCACATTCAATAAACTAAATTAAAACATCAATTTTTTCACACATGCAATATCACACATAGAAGATATGTAAATAAATTTTAAATAAATTTTATGACTCGATTTTGTGGTCCCGAAACCACATTCCGACTAGGGTCAAATTAGGGCTGTCACACAAGGAGACAGGTGAGGAACCTAATGACCATTCGTCAAGACAAGTAGAATATAAGGGTATTAAGATAAACGATGAACTTAAACAAAAACCCTCTATTGAGGTGACTCCCAAACTGGAACTTAAACAATTACCAAACCATTTAGAATACGCATTTCTTGGAAATAATTCTACATTACCAGTTATTATTGCTTCTAATTTGCAACCCAAGGAGAAAGAGGAATTAATCCAAGTATTAAAAGAACATAAGAAGGCCATAGCGTAGAAAATTTTTGACATTAAAGGAATTAGCCCTTCTTTCTACACCCACAAAATTTTGATGGAAGATGAATACAAACCATGTGTGCAAGCTCAAAGACGTCTGAACCCCAACATGAAGAAAGTTGTAAAAACTGAGGTAATTAAACTTCTAGATGCTAGAATTATTTATCTTATTTGTGACAGTTCTTCGGTAAGTCCAGTGCATGTTGTCCCCAAGAAAGGAGGCATGACGGTTGTGACCAACGATAAGAATGAATTAATCCCAACAAGAATAGTTACAGGGTGGAGAGTTTGCATAGACTACAGGAAACTGAACGACGCCACAAGAAAAGATCACTTCCCCTTACCATTCATTGACCAAATGTTGGAAAGATTATTCGGACACATGTATTACTGCTTTCTAGACGGACTCTCCGGTTACTTCCAAATCCCAATAGCTCCTGAAGATCAAGAAATGACGACATTCACATGCCCATATGGTACGTTCGCTTATCGTAGAATTCCTTTTGGATTATGTAATGCTCCTGCCACTTTTCAGCGCTGTATGATAGCCATATTTGACAAACTCGTGGAAGATATCATGAAAGTCTTCATGGATGATTTTTCGGTCCATCTCTGACTTAAAAATTTAAAACGAGTTCTAATAAGATGTGAGGAAACAAACCTTGTGCTTAACTGGGAGAAATGTCACTTCATGGTTCAAGAAGGTATTGTATTAGGGCATAAAATTTATAGTAAAAGGATTGAGGTGGATAAAATAGAAAAAATCGAAAAATTACCACCCCTAGTTCAGTTAAGGCTATTAGAAGCTTTTTAGGACATGATGGTTTTTATAGACGATTTATTAAGGATTTTTCTAAAATAGCTAAGCCTTTGACTAAATTACTAGAAAAAGATATACCTTTTAACTTCGATCAGGAATGTTTAGAAGCATTTTATACTTTAAAGGATAAATTAACTAATGCTCCAATCATAATTGCACCTGATTGGAACTTGCCATTTGAACTAATGTGTGATGCGAGTGATTTTGCAGTAGGTGCAGTATTGGGACAACGAAGAGACAGCCATTTTCAACCTATCTATTACGCCAGCAAAACTTTAATGGCTGCACAAGAAAACTATACTACTACGGAAAAAGAGTTGTTAGCTGTGGTTTTTGCATTTGATAAACTTCGATCATATCTCATATTGTCTAAAGTTGTTGTTTACACTGACCATTCCGCCCTTCGGTACCTTTTAACTAAAACCGATGCAAAACCTCGACTCATTCGATAGATTCTCCTATTGCAGGAATTTGACTTGGAAATTCAAGACAAGAAATGAGCTGAAAATCTCGCGGATGATCATCTGTCCAGGATCGAGAAATCCAAAACCAGAAAACTAGATAACATGGAAATAAATGATTCATTCCCTGAAGAAAAATTTTTCGCTATATCCAACTCCGAGGTACCTTGGTTTGCAGACATCACGAATTTTTTAGCTGCTAACATTATCCCAAAAGGGTTAACACACCAGCAAAAGAAGCGATTCTTTAATGATGTGAAAACCTACTTTTGGGACGATCCATTTCTGTTTCGCAGATGTGCAGATCAAGTCATCAGAAGATGCGTCACAGGATCAGAAATATCAAAAATAGTGGAACATTGCCACTCAAGGCCAACCGGAGAACACTACAATGGCTCTAAGACCGCACACAAAATACTTGAATCAGGTTTTTATTGGCCTTCGTTATTCAAAGACGCTATCAGGTATGTTACTTTATGCGAAAAATGCCAACGGACAGGTAACATATCTAAACGTGATGAAATGCATCAAAACTATATACTTTCTTATGAAATATTTGATGTTTGGGGTATCGATTTCATGGGCCGATTCCCTAGTTCATTCGAAAATAATTACATCTTAGTAGCAGTTGACTACATGCCCAAATGGGTAGAAGCCCAAGCTCTACCTACTAATGATGCTAGAGTGGTAGTATGTTTCCTTAAAAAAACTCTTCTCGAGATTCGAAACACCTAGAGCAATTATCAGTGACAAGGGCACTCATTTTTGTAATACCCAATTTGAAAAAACCCTTAAGAAATACGGAGTTCATCATAGAACAGCCACCCCATACCATCCTCAAACTAATAGACAAGTTGAAGAAGCAAACCGAGAACTCAAACGGATCCTTGCAAAAAAAAAGTAGAATCAAACAGAAAAGACTAGGCAATAAAAGTAGACGATGCCTTATGGGCTTACAGAACTACTTTTAAAACTCCTATAGGGACATCACCTTACAGACTTGTTTATGGAAAAAGTTGTCATCTACCATTTGAACTAGAGCATAAGGCTTTTTGGGCTATTAAATTTCTAAACCTTGATCTCGAACTTGTAGGAAAAAATAGGTTGATGCAACTGAACGAGCTAGATGAATGGCGAGGCAATGCATACGAAAATTCATGTCTATACAAGGAAGCAACAAATCAGAGCCATGACATTCGTTTAAAGTAATGGCAACAATTTGAAGTTGGAGCTTATTATACAACTCAAGACTCAAATTGTTTCCCGGGAAACTAAAATCACGATGGTCGGAACCTTTCGTAATTCAATCTGTTCATCCATATGGCACAATAGAGGTAAGTCACCCATCATACGATACATTCAAGGTAAATGGACACCATCTCAAACTTTATAATGGTGAGAGTTTTAAAGTCGATGGAGAGGAGCTACGACTCCACAAATCGCCCTGAATATACCAACAAGGTAATAGTAAAGCTTAGACTATAAATAAATGCTTCTCGGGAGGCAACCCGAGTACTAACAATTTTAAATTATTTTAAATTCAAATTTTAAACATTTAGGTCACTAATAGGGTATTTGAAGCACAGGTTCCCAGCTCCACACGGCCAATAACATGGCCGTTCTAAAGGCCGTGTGATCAACACGGAGGGCAACACAGCTGTGCGTTACGGTCGTGCGAAAATAAGGTACATGATTTCCCCAAAACATGGGATGTGATAAATCGCCACAGCCGTGCGACTGGCCGTGGGTGAATTTGATAGGTGAACACGGGCATGGGAATGGAAAAACACAAGCATGCCAGGGGCAAGGCTTGATTATGTTTCTTCGACACGGGCGTGAGACACGCCCGTGCCGTGAAGCCGTGGACAATAAAACGCGGGCGTGGTACCCTAACACACGAGCGTGGGAGAAGCGAACAAAGCTAGGCACAGCCGTGCAATATGGCCATGTGCCATACACGCCCAAGACACACGGGCGTGGGATAGTAGCCGGGCATGACCTAAATTGTAAAATTCAAAAAAAAACACACAGGCTCACTTTCAGAGTGCACGGGCGTGGCCCTAGGCCATGTGGCTTCCCCCTATATAAGCAAACCAGTGTTCATTTTCTTCTTCCTTTCAAAACCCTAGCCGAAATCTCCCCCTCTCCACTCCCTAATCCCTATTCTGGCCACTATTCCACAGATTCTCACTTCTTCAGCCCCCAAACCACTCCACCTGCATTAATCCTCACTTTTCCCTCTCTTTTCCCTCCATTTTTCCTCCACACGGCTGTACCCCCACAACACGAGGACCCACCGACTCAGTCACGACCACCCTCTCATCCAGTTCATGCAGTGGCTTCATATGCTGACATCTCTGAGCACCTCACCCGATTCGAGCAGTAGTGTTTTCAACGATTTGACAACATTGATGCTACTCTACAGCAGATTTGTCAGCACCTCCACATCTCATCGCCAATCCCACCTCGTGAACCATCCAGTGATGAAGATGTTTAGAAATATTTATTTTATTATTTTATGTTTTTCATTTTTATTCAGACTACTTTTTATTTTTTTATTTTTTTTATTTTTTAACAAATTTAAATTTTTATTATAAATTTTTGGTTATTTCTTTTCGAGTACTTATTCTTCCTAATATCCCCTAAAAAGTTCCTGATTTTATCACAGTTATATAAAGCTCTTAAGCTCATCATCACATAGAAACTAAAACTCCACCGGGAAAGGGTCTCCACAACTGCCATGTCCTGCTCGACCACGACCATAGCTACCACTAGATATAATATTCTTTTGGCGTAGGACTTATGGCCTAATGAACCTTTACGACTGCCGGAGTATCCTCCTCCACTCTTGAACCGATCACCCTCCAAAACTCTAGTTCGAGGAATTCATCATAAAGGAAGTTTCACTTCTCTCCCTATCTTATTTTTATACTCTAATATCTATCTTTGTACATTGAAGGCAATGTACATCTTAAGTGTGGGGGTATTTATTTTATTATTGGAAAAATCCCTGAATAATCATCTTGTTCTCTTGAAAAAACTCTCATATGATATTTAGGATAAATTTTAATTAATTTATGATCTTGATTGATATATCTTGAATTAAAACATAGGGATTTATCAATTGATTATTTAAACTTTAAGACAATAGAGAGTCAAGCATGATGAGTTGATTTTTAGGAATTCAAAATCTTAGGCTATTTCCCCAAGTCTAGGTATTACTTTGAATTGGAATTCACGAGTCTAAACATCAAAAAGCCATAATTTTGTGAGATTTTTTAGCCTTTTGAACATCTATTCATCCTTTCATGCTCACTATTATTATTGCTTTGAGTGCGTCAGTATTGAACCATTATTCTAGAACTTGCTTGATTATGCATGTCGAGACCACACCATTTTATTTGATATATCAAAATGATTAAGGCACTTAGGATTAACCCACTCATGCCATGAAAAGCCTACCCCCACGATTAATCCCTAGTAAACCTCATTGAGACTAACAAACCAATTTTTGTATTACCCTTAATATTAACCTTTAACCCATTATTGAAATCCCTTAAATTAATCCCTATTTTTGTCGAGATTTGAGTTGAATGGATTGCCTAGCTATGTTTTGTTCTTGATATTTATTCTATATTATTTAAGTTGTTCTTAAAAAAAACTATGTATGCATATCTATAATTTCATAATTCTGAGAGAAGCTCTATTGTACGCAAGTGAAGATTAACTCTTTTTCTAGTTAGGCAACTTTTTAATTCAGTCTCGATTCTAACCCTTTCTTTCAGCTTGTGACCACACCCCCTAACCAAGCCTCATTACAAACCTCTAAAGACCTTTTGATTGATGTATCATCTTAAATTATAGTGGTGGAGATTTGATTTTCATGCAAGCCTAGGGTAATGACTTTCCATTATTGACTATTGAGTGCTTCCTTTATTGTCCTTAAAACACCTCGAGTGATTTGAGTGAATCTTTAGTGAGGATGTAAAACTTTGTGATATTCTGAATTAAAAGTAATTACTTAGATGAGTGAAGACACCTATGTTTTCGGAATAAAATGCTCAACTTGGAATGATTGAAACTTTTATGTTCTTTTAGTTAAAGTCTCAATGTATGATTGCTTATAGATTAATTTGAGATATTATTAATAGAAATTATAAATTGAGAAAGATTTATTTTGATTATGAGTTGAGAATTTTGCTTGAGGACAAGCAAATGCTTAAAACCAATCTGACTGGCTTGGGCGAGGCTTGGAAACAATAGACCCGCTGTGTATGTCGCTGTGCCCCGTTTCGGGGGGTGGGGGTATTTGATAAACCGTAAATTATACATATTTTTACCCCATGTTTAATGCATTTTATGGATGATTTCTCATTAGAATTGGTGAATTTTATGCTCTTAATGCTTTAATTTTTTGTTTTATACTTAGGAGAGCATAGGAGAGCGAAAAGATCCAAAAACGAGCCAAAAAGGGACAAAACAGACCAAATCGAGAAGATGACACGGCCTGATCCTTGCCACACGGGTAGCGTACACGCTCGTGTCTTTCGAGGGTGTCGACCAAGGCTTTCACGATTTACAAGGCTGTGGTACATGGGCGTGTCTCTATCGAGCCCAAATTCAGTCCAATTCGGAAAAGGCCATATTTTAGGGCTTTTAGGCGCCCCAAAGCCTATAAATACACCCTAGAAGGGGAGAAAAGGGGGAGACGGAGAAGGGGGTAAGGAATTACCCCAAGAAAGCCGATTGATCCATCTCAGAAGCTGGATTCATCACCAAGACTGAAGATCTCTCCTCAATTTCCCTTCAGGAGTTTTGGGTTTTCTTTATGTTTTGTATTCTTTATTCTTCTGAGATGTTTTCTTATTTAGTTATGAACTAAATTCCCTAAATAACTAAGGGGAATGAAACCTAAGACGAATCTTGTTATTATTTTCTGAATCATATGATAAATATTTAACTTGTTCTTAATTATGTGTTCTTAATTCTTGTTTTGATATCCCAGGATACTGATTCAAGACATGCTCTTATTCAGAGGAGGAATAGACCATGTCTAAGAGTACTTTTTTCATAATTAAGCAGAGTTGATTGCGTGCCTAGAAATAGGGAGACAAGAATTTTTTGATTAGGTTGAAACCTAATAAGGGGATCCGTAGATCGAGTTAATGTAACCCTAGAGTGTTAATTAGAGAAAAGTCTCGGTTATTCAATTTAGGGATTAGAAGTTATTAGTCTTGAATAGGGATAATAACATAACTTAGGGATCTTTACGGAACAAGTTGAATGAATAAATCATCCGATTCGGAGCCAGAATAACAAGTAAAGTCTAGGTGGATTTTTCCTTAGGTATTGTCTCAAGTCAATCAATTTTCCCAAAAGCAATTCCTCAATTCTTTTCTTTGTGTGTTCTTAGTTTAGATAATTAGTTAATTAAAACAAAACCCCATTATTCTTAGGCTAGATAATAAAAAGACAGTCATTACTAGTGCTTTTAGGTCCTTTAGGTTCGACAATCCGGTCTTGCTAAAACCATACTACTGTTGATAGGTACACTTGCCTACATCGCGATAATAGTTATCTAGGTTTGATCTTCATTATAAATATTTATTACTTGTTACAAATCACGCGATCAATAATCTGATCTCAAATCTATCTTTGAAAATATGGTTGCTCCTTTCAACTGATCAAACAAATCATCAATTCAGGGCAGAAGGTATTTATTCTTAATAGTCACTTTATTCAACTGATGATAATCAATACACATTCTCATCGTGCCGTCTTTCTTTTTCACAAACCGAACAAAAGCACCCCAAGGTGAGAAACTTGATCTTGCGAATCCTCTATTAGTCAATTCTTGCAACTGAGACTTTAATTCTTTTAACTTGATCGGACCATTCTGTACGGAGCTATCTAAATTAGAGTAGTTCCTGGTACTAACTCAATGCCAAACTCAACTTTTCGAACCAAAGGTAATCCCGAAAGTTCATCAAGAAACACATCAGGGAATTCACAGACAACAAGCACTGATTCAACTTTTTTTTTTCTGTTACTTTCAAACCGATCACATAGGCAAATTAAGCTTTACAATATTTTCTCACAATACTCAGAGCTTTCATCAAAGATATCACAGCCGGCAATCCATTTAAATCGCTAGATTCAAATCGGACTTTTTCATCATTCTTGCATCTCAAATCAATAATTGCCCATTTACATTTCACAATAGCATCATGCAAAGTTAGTCAATCCATACCCAGAATTATACCAAACTCATTAAAGGGTAATAACATCAGATTGGCTGGAAAACAAATGTCTCAAAACATTAACGAACAATTCTTACACACTTTGTCAACTAAAATGCTTTTACCTACGGGGTTCGATACTCTAATCATGAATTCAATAGACTCTACAGGAAAAGTCTTATTGGATACTAAATTCATGCATATATAAGAATGCATTGTTCTAGGATCTATCAATGCAATCACAGAAGTATCATAAAGTGTAAAAGTACCAGTAATCACATCTGGAGACGAAGCTTCCTCACGAGCTCGGATGGCGTAGGCTTTGGTAGGTGCACGAGCTTCAGATCAAACAGTAGTGTCTTTAGTCCTTCTTTGACTGCCACTCACATTTCCTGTATTTCTGGGAGGTCTACCATGAGATGAAGTGTTACTCAGTCTCGGATTTTGCACAATCTCTTGTTCAATAGATTCGGGACATCACGGATAAAATGATCTAAAGATCCACATTTAAAGCAAGCTCGGTCATTCAATCTACAACTTCCTGGATGTTTTTTACCACAATGTCTACACTTGGGTTGATCGGATCGGACATTTCCAACACTTGCAACAGAAGTAGCTGGAGCTCTAAAGCTCGAATGTGATCTAGCACGATCTCTACTCGAATGCCCCACATTAGCCTTTGAACGATTAAAATCATCTCAGAACTTCTTTTTCACAAACTGAATTGTAGATCTCTTTCTCACATCTCTAGCTTCTGAGTTAGCTTTTCTTTTCTCTTTCCCGAGTTCTTCAACTTTACATGCTCGCTCAACAAGCACAACACACTCTTTTATTTCTAAAATCCCAACTAACAATTTGATATCTTCATTCAAACCATCCTCGAATCTCTTGCACATAATTTCTTCAGTCGAAACATATTCTCGTGCATATTGGCTCAGTCTCACAAATTCTCACTCGTATTCTGTAATAGACATACGACCTTATTTTAATTCAAGAAACTCTTTGCGTGTCTGATCAATAAATCTCTAACTGATGTATTTCTTTTGGAATTCAGCTTGAAAGAAATCCCAGGTAACTCGTACTCTCAAAGCCATAGATATCAGTGTCATCTACCAATGATACACCGTATCTCTCAAAAGTGAAATGGCACACTTAAGACATTTGTCTAGAGTCAATGATAATTCATCAAACACTCGTATCGTATTCTCTAACCAAAATTCAGCTCTCTCGGCATCATCATTAGTGGTGGCATAGAACTTTTCGGCCCCATATTTTCTAATTTTATCGACAGAAGGCTTATTCAACTGAATCAAATTAGCTTGTGGCACGACAGGGACTTGCGGAGGATTAACAGGGGGTGAAGGTTGTGGCACAGCCAAATTAGTTCGAATATATTAGGTGAACCAATCATTCATTATTTGATTGAAGGCTTGTTTAGCCTCTCCGTCATGACTGCTAGTAACTGGTCTAGATTCGGATGGCGTTGTCCCTTGCGCGGGAGCAGGTGCATTACTCTCAACATCATCAGCTACGGCTTGTTCGGGATCCATTTGCTATATAAAAACTCATTTCATTATCAGGATTCATCACACTATCACAGTTCATAAATATGATATGTACAGCTAGACTCACATACGCTACGTTAGTCCTAGAATTAACTAAACCATAGTTCTAATACCAACCAAATGTAACACCCCTAACCCATATCCGTCGCCAAAATAGGGTTACAAGGCATTACTGGACATATTGGAACATTCACATATACTTAAGCATAACATAATCAAAACATATAATAATCATTCACAATTGTCCTTTATATAGGTCTACGAGACCTTAAACATGCTTTAGAAAAGGGTCAGGACTAAACCGAGCTCATACAAAATTTTTCAAAACTTAAACATTTTTTTTCAAAGTTATAAAGGTCACACGCCCGTGTGAACAGGCCATATGCCTCACACAGCATTAGACACGCCCATGTGTCTAGGTCGTGGCAAAACAGGGCATAATACTAACTTATCCACATAGCCACAAGACACGCCCGTGTGCCAGGCCATGTGAAAATTAGCAAGGCTACTGACTTGGGTCACATGGCAGACCACACGCCCATGTGCCAGCCTGTGTGCCACACACGACTAGTAGACCCACCTGTTTGTCTAGGTCATGTCAAAACTGTAGGGTATACTGACTTAAAATCGTAGGGTACCCCAACCGTGTGCCACACACGGCCATGTAACATAACCGTGTGTCACACACGACTGAGACACATGCCCGTGTCTCTGCCCGTGTGGACAAAAATAGGCCATTTACAAGGCCAATTTTCCACCCTAATTTTGGGTCCTCCTTACATGATCAAAACCAAACATTTTATACCAAATTCTCAACCAATTCACAACTAAAACATACATTATTCATGCCATTTCATTAACAACAAATTTCATTCTTTTTAACCAATTCAAAACGTGCCAAAAATCATATAGTAAACTCATTCATTCTAACATATCTTTATCTCAGTATTTCACAACCAATCTCATGCCAAAATCATAACATTTCCACAATTATATCACATTACCAACTTACCAAATTGACCATTTCTCACTAGGTCATTCATGAACACATCATATGGACATTATTGCATCACATAGTTTATGCTAAAAAGACATTCATAATTATAACTAAAACCAAGCCATATTACATGGCTAAATATATGCTTCACAAAACATAATCACAAACTTCTAGCCTATACATGCTATACTTTAATATATACATGTTGAAAAGATGCCAAAATATAGTTAGATAGTGTGGTGATGTCCTCAACGATCCCTGAGCTCCCATAGCTTCGACACATATAAGCATCATAAAATACTTATATTCCATAGTCAAAAACTATCATAAACCACATAGTTCATATACATTTTCACATATTCTCAATTCATTTGCACATATAGCATGTTTTCTTATACTTAATCACATATCATCACTTACACATGTACTTACCTTTTATTCACAAGCATAGTATACATTTCAAACATACCTGAATCGGATAGACATTCACTTGATCATTTATTTCTTAATAATGCCCGTTGAACCATTCGAAAGCAATAAGGATACTCGGATAGCTCGAAAAGCTCGTACAATTCCAATGTCCTAGACATGGTCTTACATGTAATCAAATATCAATGCCACTATCCTAGACAGGGTCTTACACAAAATCAAGTATGATGCCAATGTCCCAGACATGGACTTACACGTAAATCATAAGTCGATGCCAACGTCCCAGACGTGGTCATACATGAAAACATATATTGGATCCTATGTCATGATATATGTATCCTAACTATTCCTATGGTTCATCGGGGCTTTTCGGACGTTGAAACACTGTCGCTGCTTTCACAATTTCACATATTCATCTTCCAAAACCATTCATTTCTTTTTAATAACATATAAGTATAAACAAATCTATTCAAACATATTTATTTGTATATCGACTTACCTCGTACAGATTTGAACAAACAAAGTCAACTATTGAACGACTTTCGACTTCCCCCAATCTAATTTCATTTTTTTTTTTGGTTCTTGATCTTAATCAACAATCACAAGTGTCTAACCCTAAAGACTCTTTTCTTTTATTTTTTCCCTTGATTAATAACATATAAAAACATTAACATATAAGGCTATTTTAGTCCACTAACAATATAATTGGCATATTAACAACATAAGGACCTCTTAATTAAAAAGACATAGCAAATAGGCACTTTAACAAACATTAGGCAACTTTTACATTTTACACCATTAGGTCCTTTTATCAAATTAAGCACACAAATGATCAACTTTTTGTACGAAATTTTCACACATACTAATTCACATATAATAAGCACAAAAAATAACATTAAAATATTTTTTGACTCAGATTTTTGGTCCCGAAACCACTATTCTGACTAAGGTCTAAATCGGGCTGTTATAATCCGATTGTCTGTCCCCTGCACCCTAATTATGCAAAACAGAATGCCCAATAATAAACACACAAGTAGAGACATAGCCGTGTGTTTTAGCCGTGTGAAGGACACGACCTTAGGACATGGGCGTGTGCCCAAGCCGTGTGAAGTCTGCACATAATTTTTGGAATTTAATTTGCCACACGGCCTAAGCACACGAGCGTCTTCCTTGGTCGTGTGACCCTAATTGTGTTGATGACATCACAGTCAGAGAGTTACACGAGCTGAGGACATAGGCTTGTGTGACCACACGGCCTACCCGCACGGGCGTGTGACTCTCCAAAACAAGAAAATTTTTTAAGTTATCCTAAAGTTCTAAAAGTTTTCGATTTAGTCCCAAACCACCCTCAATGTATGTTTTGGGCCTCGTTGGCCCTTATAGGGGACAATTTGCATGTGATTGAAAAGTTTTTAATTTGGATGAAATTTATGGCTCTGTTTTGTATGATTGTTTATGTTTATGTCTGGTAATGCCTCGTACCATGTCCCAACGTCAGACACAGGTAAGGGGTGTTACATTTAGTGGTATCAGAGCTATGATTTAGTCAGTTCTCAGACTAACACTACATGTGTATGAGTCTAGCTATACATGCGATATGTATATTATGATAGTGTGATGACTTCTGAAGATTTAAAAATGTATTTTCATATAGTAAATGGATCCCGATAGAGCAATGGTAGATGATGTTGAAAGTAACACGCCTGCTCTCGCTAAAGGAGCAGTGCTTTTTGATAGTAGACCCACTACTGTTAGTAGAGGAGAAGGAGGCAGAGAAGCCTTTCTCAACATGATGGATGCTTGGTACACGGAGTTCGTTCGAACGAACCCGAACATTCAACCTCCTCCACCCCCTCTAAATCCCCAACCCGTACCTCAAGCGCCTCAAGGTATAGATTTTATAATGTTTCATAGAACCCCAGTGATAGAATTCAAAAGCAATGAGGCAAGGAGTTTAAGGCCAACGCCACAGATGATCCCGAAAGGGCAAAATTTTGGCTCGAGAATTCCATTCAGGTATTCAATGAGTTATCCTGCACACCTGATGAATATTTGAAGTGTTCTATCTCCTTGTTGAGAGATGCGGCATATCATTGGTGGAAAATGCTAGTTTCGGTGGTACCGAGAGAAAGGGTCACATGGGAATTCTTTCAAGAAGAGTTCCGAAAAAAATACATCAGTGAGGGATTCATCGACCAGAAGCGTAAGGAATTTCTCAATTTGAAACAAGGTCGCATGTCAGTTACTAAGTACAAAAGAAAGTTTTTTTGGCTCAGTAAATGTGCTAGAGATTATGTATCCTCCAAGGCTAAAATGTGTAGAAGGTTCGAAGACGGACTTAATAAGGACATTAGAGTGTTAGTGGATATTCTTGAGCTGAAGGAATTTATTGTGCTCGTTGATTGGGCTTGTAAAGCTAAGGAGTTGACCAAAGAGAAGAGAATAGACGAAGCTGAGGCTAGAGATATAAGGAAGAGACTGATGAGCAAGTCACTTCCATCTCAGTTTAAGAAATCTAGACATATGTATTCTCGTTCTCATGTGTCAGCTGGGCATTTGTACTAAAATCGTAAGAAGAAAATTTTGAGTTTTAGATCTCAAGCTACATCGTGGCTAGTGTGGGTAATGATAGAGCTTCTAGACCCAAGTGCCAACAATGTGGTAGAGGTCATTTTGGTAAGTGTAGGGTGAGCAATGGATCTTGTTTTTGATTTGGTTCTCAATACTACTATATCAAAGATTGTCCTGAAATGGTCGAGAAAGAAAAATTTCAGAGTAGAAGGCCGGGTAGTATGGCTACAAAAGGGAGACCCTCGAGAAAATCCGGTAATGGGGCTAGTAGTAAAAATGTAACAAGGGATACAGCAGTGAGATTCGAAGCTAAAGCTCCGGCTAGGGCCTATGCTATACGTGCACGTGAGGACGTAACTTTTCCCGACGTGATTATGGGTACTTTTTCTGTCTATGACACTTCTATTATTGCCTTGATTAACCCTGGTTCTACTCATTCATATGTGTGTATGAAATTGGTATCTAGCATGAATATGCCTGTTGAGTCTACGAAATTTATGATTAAAGTGTCAAACCCATTAAGCAAGCATGTTTTAGTTGATAAAGTATGTAAGAAATGTCCTTTGATAATTAGAGATCATTATTTTCTAGCTGACTTGATGTTGTTGCCGTTCGATGAATTTGATGTTATATTAGGCATGGATTAGTTGACACTTCATGATTCTATAGTGAATTGTAGACAAAAAGTTATTGAATTTAAATGTGAAAATGATGGAATTCTCCGTTTTGAATTAGATGAGTTAGATAAGTTGCCAATTATGATTTCATCGATGTTTTCTTAGAAATGTATTAAAAAGTAATGCGAGGCTTATTTGGGTTATGTGTTAAATACTAAAGAGTTTGAATCAAAGATTGAATCAGTGCCTGTTGTATGTGAGTATCCGAATGTGTTCCTGGAAGAGTAACCTGGATTACCTCCTGTTAGGGAAATTGAGTTTGGCATTGAGTTAGTTCCTGGTACAGCACCTATCTCGATAGCTCTATATAGGATGGCCCTAACTGAATTGAAAGAACTGAAGTCACAGTTGCAAGAATTGACCAACAAGGGTTTTGTGAGATCGAGCTTTTCATCGTGGGGTGCTCCGGTATTATTTGTGAAAAAAAGACGGGTCTATGAGGTTATGTATAGATTACCGATAGCTCAATAAAGTAACAATTAAGAACAAGTATCCTTTGCCAAGGACTGACAACTTGTTTGACCAGTTGAAAGGAGCGACATGGTTTTCAAAGATAGACTTGAGGTCCGGTTACTACCAATTGAGAGTGAAAGACTCGGATGTGCCGAAAACTACTTTTTGGACGAGGTATGGTCATTTTGAGTTTCTTGTCATGCCTTTTGGTTTAACAAATGCTCCTGCTACATTTATGAATTTTATAAACTATATTTTTCAACCGTATTTGGATAAATTTGTTATCATTTTTATTAATGACATATTGATTTATTCTCGCGATGAATTCGAGCATGCCAAACACTTGAAGGCTATATTGCAAACCTTAAGAGACAAGCAGTTGTATGCTAAGTTTAGTAAAAGCGAGTTTTGGCTTCGAGAAGTTGGATTCTTGGGCCACATTGTTTCGGGTGATGGTATTAGAGTAGACCCGAGTAACATCTCGGCTATTGTTGAATGGAAATCGTCAAGGAATGTAACTGAGGTTAGAAGCTTTCTAGGCTTATTCGGTTGTTACAGATGGTTTGTTAAAGGATTCTCCATGATTGCTACTCCAATGACGAATTTGTTACAGAATGGATAGAAAAGTGTTAACAGAGTTTTGAGAAATTAAAAACATTGTTGACTGAGGCCTCGATTTTGGTACAACCCGAGTCAAGTAAAGAACTTGTGATTTATAGTGATGCTTCCTTGAATGTTTTGGGATGTATACTTATCCAAGAGGGTAAAGTCGTAGCTTACGCTTCGAGACAGCTGAAGCTTCACGAGAAGAACTACCCGAGACATGATTTAGAGTTGGCCACCATAGTGTTTACTTTGAATATTTGGCGACATTATTTATTTGGTGAGAAATGCCATGTCTATACCGATCATAAAAGTCTCAAGTACTTGATGACTCAAAAGGATTTGAACTTGCGGCAACGAAGATGGTTGGAACTGTTAAAAGATTATGAGCTTGTGATTGATTACCATCCGAGTAAGGCGAATGTGGTCGCCAACGCTTTGAGTAGGAAGTCATTGTTTGCCTTGAGGGCTACGAATACATGACTGACTTGGTCCGATGATGGTTCTATTCTAGCTGAGCTGAGAGCTAGACCAATTTTTTTTCAACAGATTTGTGATGCTAAGAAAGTTATAAAAAGCAGCAAGTGAAGAGAATTCAGTGTAAGTCCAGCAGTGAACCGAATTTTTTGAGTGACTCCAATGGTTTTTTTCAGATTTCATGGTAGTATTTTTGTTCTGAAAGATACTGAGTTGATTCGAAATATTTTACAAGAGGCACACAATGGTTGTTTGTCAGTTCACCCAGGTAGTACAAAAATGTATAACGACTTGAAGAAAATGTATTGGTGGAATGGTGTGAAAAGAGATATCTCAAAGTTTGTATCAAAGTGCTTAGTTTGTCAACAAGTAAAGGCTGAACACCAAGTACCTTTAGGTTTACTTCAGCCTATCATGGTTCCCGAGTGGAAATGGGACCGGATAACTATGGATTTTGTGACAGGTTTGCCTTTGACACCGAGAAAAAAAGATGTAACATCCCGAAATAAGGCCTAGTCAAAATAGTGGTTTTGGGACCAAAAATCCGACATCAAAATATTTATTTTATGATTATTATGAGGCCTAGAATATAAGTATATGCATGTGTTAAAGTTTTATAAAGAAATTCTAAGTATAAGATGTCCAATTGGAAATTAGGGACTAAATTGAATATATTGTAAAACTTGGATTCTAGAAGCAATTTGTATGAAATTGCTATAGATTATGAATTAGAAGATCTTGGAGATCAATTTTCCCAAGTTCTAAATTTTTGGACAAAAATGGGCTTGCATGGATGAAATTTTAAAGAAATGGCATGAGGGCATTTTGGTCATTAAGCATTTTAATGAAATAAAAAGGGAAAAATAAAGAAAAAATATGCTCATCTTCTTCCCATAGCTGCTAAAATTTGGAGGACACCATATTTTCAAGCTCAATAGTAAGTGCTCCCGAGCCCCATTTTTCATGTTCTTTGTATTTTTAAAATTCCGATAGTTTGCTCTCTCCATTTCTACCCATATTTCATGCTAGGGTTCATGTTCAAAAATTTACCCATGCATAAGTTATTGGTATTGTGATGGATTATGGAAGAATATGAAAGATAAATGTGTGTTAAACATCTTTTCCAAGTTGGTTTTCATGAAAAACCCTTATAGGGACTATTTTGCAAAAGATGTAAATGTGTGGTAGAAATGAGGAAAATAATAAAAATTTTGGGTTGCCATAAGATAGAAAAAATGTTCAGTTAGGCTTGGGTAAGATAGAAATTGCATGTGTTTCATTATACGAGCCTAGGGACTAAATCGTAAAGATGTGAAAGGTTAGGGGCAAAATGGTCATTTGGAATGGGGGTAGGTATTAAACTTGAAATATATAATGTGGGGTATTAATGAATTAATTTTACTGTTATAGACCCCAAGGAACAAATTCCAGATGTCAATCGTGGTAAACGCAATGTTTCGGAATAACCGAAACACAACTCCGAAAAGAGTACCAGGTAAGTTCGGATAACATAAAGTAAACCCTTGATATGCATAATTGTATGAATTATGAATGCTTGATGATTGTATTTGTTATTGGTATGAAATATCATAGAAATGCTATTGATGATAACATGTGAAAAATATCTCGGTTGAGGTTGACAAAAGGAATTTGATGGATAAACCCTCATTGAAAAGGTAAACTGAGATCCTGTATGTGTTGCAGTAAGAATTTAGCCTGGACGGGTAATTCGAGATCTCAAGTATAAAAAGGAATCTAGCCCGGACGGGTGTTCCTTGAATGATCAAGCCTTCCGAAGAATATGTGTGCATGATGGATTCAGCCCAGAAGGGTAATCCGATTAGGGTCTGAATTTAGCCTAGATTGATAATTCAGATCCGAGCTCATTAAGGATGTCTGTTGCTATAAGGGATTTAGCCTGGACTGGTAATCCCAACATCACTTTATGAGTTCATATAATGGGGGATTTAGCCTGGACTGGTAATCCTACCATATGATGTGAGGTTCGCTGGAGTGCATAGATAGAATAATCATTCGTATGAATTGACTGATATTGAGTATTCCATCGAGGTTTCCTAGAAACTCAACGAGATTAACATGGGATTTACATATATGAATGAAATGTTGAATGATGAGCTCATCTAGTTAAATTACATAATACATGATTATATGACTAACTCATTGATTGAGTGCATGTGATAGGAAATCATTTCATAATGGATGATTTCATGAAATAAGTATGGATGTTTGCTAATTACTCGATAAGTTTACTTTCCGGTTATTCGAGCTTACTAAGCATGAAAATGCTTACCCCTCTCTTTTTCCCTGTCTCACAGAGCTCAAGGACTCATAAGGATTGGAATACAATTGGGGAGTGAACACACTATCAACTAAACAAGCTTTGGTATAAAGACTCAGTTTATTTTGTTCAATGGCATGTATTGTATTTTTGAGTATTTTGTTATGTGTGTCATTTGATTTGCCCAGTAAAGGCATGTAAAAATATGTTTATCTCTTTGTATATAGCCATGAAAATTGGCTTAATTTAAGTAAGCTATGACCTACGCTTTTATGCATGGTTTTAATTACGAAGGATGGGTCACCATCACTTGGCAATGAATCACATGAATGACCAATTTTAGATGGATTAAAGTAATATGGGAACCCATGACACTAGATAGGAAATAACCATTTATGTATGAAACCAATGATATGAGGTTTCCATACAACTATTTTCATTAAGATTATTTACAAGTATATAATCATGCTTCTTCTCAAACTTGGTAACCATTAGGCACAAGAAGTATAAAGGGGTGACTAAAGGCTTGGAAAATAGCCTAATATAGTCCACATGGTTGATCACACGGGCATGTGTCTAGGCCATGTGTGACACATGGTTCCCTCCTATGGGCGTGTGTCCCCTGCACTTAAAACCTTAGCTCAAAGTTGTACACGGGCAGGCCACACGGGCGTGCGCCATGGCCATGTTAAAATGATAGTTTCATCCACGGGCAGGTAGCATGGGCGTGTTCCATGGCTGTGTTGTTAAGTTAGTGTTGCCCACGGTTGAAGGGCATGGGCGGGCTCCAAGATACATGGGCATGTGAGTCAACACGATCCACCTACACGGGCGTGTGTCCCTCTTAGTTAAGGAAAATTTTCTGAGGAGCCCAAGGCTAATCGAACGTGCTCGTATTTGTCCTGCATTGCCTTCCGATATGTTATAGGTCTCGAAGGCCTATACAAGGGACGAGATGTTCATGATTGAAAAGTTTTAAATTCAAATGAAATTTTGTGACCGGAGTTAGTATACTAAAAGTGTAAAGTTCCAGTAATGTCTCGAGCCTTGTCTCGGTGTTGGATACGGGTTAGAGGTGTTACATTTATTGGTCTCAGAGCTACGATTTAGTCGGTTCTAGGACTACCGTAGAGGATGTTAAGGTTCGCTCTACATGACATTATTTGAATGTTGATAGTGTGACGTCTCCTAATTGTTTAAATTGTTTTGAATATAGTAAATGTCTTCTAATCAAGCACAAGATGAGTCTGATGGAGCCGAGAGCCATGCTCCAGCTTCCGTACAACGAGCTGTATCTAGTAGTAGTAGAAGGCTGATGTCAGAAGGTCGAGAAGAGGCCCGAGCTGCCTTCTTCGATATGATGGATGAATGGTTTGGGGATTATCTAAGAAATTGCCCCAATATACCAAGACCACCCCCACCCCCTAACCAATCTGAAGAGGATGTGCCACGAGGTATGGCACCGATAAGAATTGGTAAAGCCCCTGTAGATAAGCTTAGAAAGTATGGGGCTGAGGAATTTAGAGCGAAAGTTGATGATGATGCTGAAAGAGCTGAGTTCTGGCTTAAGAACACTACTCGGGTGCTAGATGATTTGTCATGCACACCCGAGGAGTGTTTGAAGTGTGTTGTGTCCCTTTTGAAGGACACTGCATACAATTGGTGGAAAACCATATCCTCGGTAGTGTCAAAAGAAAACATTACTTGGGATTTCTTCCAAGCAGAGTTTAGGAAGAAATACATTAGCCAACAGCTTTTGGACTCGAAGCGAAAGGAGTTCTTAGAACTCAAACAAGGTAATAAGACTGTAGCGAAATACGAGAGAGAGTTCGTACGACTAAGTCAGTACGCAACTGAACGGGTGCAAACTGAATCGGAAATGTGTAAACGCTTTGAAGAAGGTCTAAATGAGGACATTAAGTTGTTGATTGGGATCTTGGAAATACGAGAGTTCACCGCATTGGCCAATCAAGCCAAAAAGGCCGAGGAACTTAATAATGAAATAAAACATGCTAAGAGAGAGGCTCGAGTTGCAAACAAGAGGTCTAGCGGTAACACACTCTCATTCTCCATGAAGAAAGCCAGGAGCCTGCATAAACTCTTTACTTCGTCAGTAGGATATTCGAGTAGATCAAGAAGCTCTAAGTGACGAGGTCAAAAGTCTTCCTCTTCGATGGTGACTAGTGCGGGGAGTGTAGATGATCAAAAACCAAAGTGTAAGAGCTACAACAAATTTCACTTTGAAGAGTGCCGAATGAAAAGTGGCGCATGTTTCAGATGTGGTTCTCTTGATAATTTTCTCAGAGACTGTCCGGAACGAGCTAAAAAAGATGAGGAATTAGCTCTGAAGTCGAGTGCTCCCATTCCACGAGGTAGACCTCCAAGATACCCCAGAAGTACTAGTGGCAGTCGAGTCATGACTAAAGACGCTGTAAAATTAGAAGTTCAAGCCCCGGCAAGAACGTATGTGATACGTGCTCGAGAGGAAGCCCCTGCTCTTGATGTCATTACGGATACTTTCTCTCTTTTTAATACAAGTGTTGTTACTTTAATTGACCCGGGCTCAACGTATTCATATATCTGCATGAGATTGGCGTCTAGTATGAACATACCTGTGGAACCTACGGAATTCATTATTAGGCAAGTTGGTTCTAGTTGATAAAGTCTGTAAGAATTGTCCTTTGACGATTCAAGGTTGTTGTTTCCCAGCTAACCTAATGTTGTTACCATTTGATGAATTTGATGTAATACTTGGTATGGATTGGTTAGCCCTTCATGATGTAATTGTGTATTGTGGTAGTAAGTATATTAAGTTGAAATGCCCGGATGATAAGATTCTATGGGTTGAATCAAGAGAATTGGGTTCGCTACCGGTTGTAATCATAGCAATGGTTGCCCAGAGATATATGGGGAAAGGATACGAAGCCTACCTTGCGTTTGTGATGAACACTAAGGAAATTGCATTAAAGATTAAATCTGTGCCGATAGTATGTGAGTATCCAGATGTGTTTTCGGAAGAATTACCCGGACTACCTCCTGAAAGGGAGATAGAGTTTGGTATTGAGTTGATGCCAAGGATAACTCCCATTTCTATTGCTCTGTACAGAATGGCACCAACTAAGTTGAAAGAGTTGAAGGCACAGTTGCAAGAGCTGACGGATAAAGGATTCACAAGGCCAAGTTTTACACCTTGGGGTGCCCCTGTGTTGTTCGTGAAGAAGAGATGGGTCGATGAGGTTATGTATCGATTATCGGCAACTGAACAAGGTGACTATCAAGAATAAGTATCCTTTGCCAAGGATCAATGATTTGTTTGACCAATTGAGAGGAGCCACCGTATTCTCAGCTGTGAGTTAAAGACTTGGATGTACCCAGGACAGTTTTCAGAATGAGGTATGGCCATTATGAATTTCTTGTCATGTCGTTTGGGCTGACGAATGCACCGGCCGTGTTTATGGATCTAATGAACAGGATCTTTCGGCCATAGTTGGATAAGTTTGTCGTTGTGTTTATTGGCAACATTTTGATCTACTCTAGAGATGAGACAGAGCATGCGAAGCATCTGAAAATTGTGTTGCAGACCTTGCGGGAAAAGTAGCTGTATGCTAAGTTTAGCAAGAGTGAATTTTGGCTCTAGGAAGTTGGATTTTTGGGTCATATAGTTTCGGGTCAAGGCATCCGAGTTGATCCAAGTAAAATTTCTGCAATTGTTGAATAGAAATCGCCTAAGAATGTAACTAAGGTTAGAAGCTTTTGGGCTTACCCGGTTACTATCGAAGGTTTGTAAAAGGATTTTCCATGATAGCGACTCTAATGACGAAGCTGCCACAAAAAGACGTTAAGTTTGAATGGACGGAGATGTGTCAGCAAAGTTTTGAAAAGTTAAAGACATTGTTGACCGAAGCTCCTATTTTAGTGCTACTTGAACCGGGAAAAGAGTTTGTGGTCTACAGTGATGCACCCTTAAATAGATTGGGTTGTGTACTTATGCAAGATGGCAAGGTGATAGCCTATGCTTCATGACAATTGAAGCCTCACGAGAAGAATTACCCAACCCACAACCTAGAGCTTGCTACCATTGTTTTTGCCTTGAAATTTTGGAGGCATTTTTTGTATGGTGAGACTTGTCGTATATTCATGAACCACAAGAGTTTGAAATACTTGATGACTCAGAAAGAATTAAATTTGAGACAACGGAGATGGTTAGAATTAATTAAGGATTATGATCTAGTTATCGACTATCACCCGGGAAAGGCGAATGTGGTTGCCGATGCACTGAGTAGAAAATCCTTGTATGTCTTGAGAGCTATGGATGCTCATTTGACCTTTCTTGATGATGGTTCAGTTTTGGCCGAGCTGGAGGCTAGGCCGACATTTCTGCAAGAAGTTCATGATACTCAGCTTAATGATGATGACTTGCAAGCAAAAAGGGCTCAATGTGAGTCTGGTGTTGAGTCATATTTCCGAATTAGTCCTAATGGATGTTTAATCTTTAGAGATAGGGTTTGTGTACCCAAAGACAATGAACTTATACTGAAGATTTTGCAAGAAGCACATAACAGTCGTTTGTCAGTTCACTCGGGAAGTACCAAGATGTACAATGATGTTGTAATATCCCGAATTAGGGCCTAATCAGAATAGTAGTTTCGTGACCACAAATCCGAGATAGAAATAATTATTTTATAATTATTTTGATGATTATGATATGATTGTATGATTGTGTGAAAATTTCGTGATGAAATTCTATGCCTAAAGTGCTTGAAATGAAAGTAGGGACTAAATCGAATAAGTTGCAAAACTTGCATTCTAGAAGTTTTTAGTATGAAATTGCTTTGAAATATTTATTAGGAGGTCTTAAATAGCAATTTTACCAATTTTAAGTTCATGGTCAAAATTAGGACATGGAAGGAATTTTTAAAAGTTTAGTGAGGAGGGGCATTTTGGTCATTTTGATATTAAATGAAATAAAATGGGAAAAATAACACAAAATAGTCATCTTCCCCATTTAGTTGCTGCCGAAACTTCACTCTCACCATAGCTAGGGTTTCTTCAACTTTCAAGCTTCATAGTAAGTGATTCTAAGCCCCGTTTTTAATGATTTTTACGTTTTTGAGATCCCGATAGCTCGATTAAGCTTATGCTAACAATAATTCAACCTAGGGTATGTGGTTTTAAATTATGTTAGACAACTTGTGCTACTCGGTTTCGGTTTTGAGCGAAAACGAGTAAAAGGGCTTAATCGGTAAAAATACCTAATAGACATAAGTACATGTTAGAGTAAGAATTTGATGTTGCCATAGAAGAGAAAAGTGATCAGCATGTTGTAAAACATAAGAATAAGGAATAAAGTTTAATCCCGAGTCTAGGGGCAAAAATGTAAATATGCAAAAGTTTAGGGACAAAATTGTAATTTTGCCAAAATTTGAGTTAAGGATTAATTTGATAAAGTGAGTATTAAATGAGCTAAATGTGTTATTTTAGATCAAGAAAGACGTGGAATCGACCTCAATCGAAAAAAAGAAAAGATTGTGGACTAAATTGCAAAATCTTTGTATTTTGGTTCCAAGGTAAGTTCATGTGTAAATAATGTAGCATAATTGTTATTTTTAAGTTATTGATATTAATTATGTGTTATGCTGAATTTCATTATGAAATGTATGCTTTGTGGTTAATTTCAAATAATATGTAAATTATGTGAGCTACTTGTTAAATATAATTGTTACCGAGTATTGATTTCGGCATTCTACGGAAGACGGCAAGGATAAGTGTTCGAGAAAAATCCCGTTTGAACCTTAGGAATAGATTAGGATACAAGTGACATGTCACTAGGATGGTTGAGCATTCGAACTCGTTGAGTTGAGTCCGAGTTCACTTATGGATGCGAATGTCCGAACTTGTTGAGTTGAGTCCGAGTTCGTGAGATGTAACTAGGCATCCGAACTCGTTGAGTTGAGTCCGAGTTCACTTATGGATGCGAACGCCCGAGCTCGTTGAGTTGAGTTCGAGTTCGCTTATGGGCGGGTTACATGATTGCTTGATTGAATATGTGGCACTTCTGTGCAATTTATCCGTGTATCCGAATTATATTCCGATGTGTTCAACGGGTAAAGTTCTACTCAATGGAGGAATATTCGAGATGTAAAGAGACGTATTGGTGAGTGATGTGAAATGGATATTTTGGACAGGTATGTATTTAACCCTCGGGTTGAGTATTGATACAACCACCATAAGGTAATAAGATGATGAAAAATGATCAGAAATGTGATATGTGTTTTAGTGATGTATGCTAATGTTGATTGGTATAACTGTTTGTTATGTTACTTATTATTTGCATATGAACTTACTAAGCATTTATGCTTACTCCCTCCTTCTTACTCATTGTAGTTTTGGACAAGCCAGCTCAGGAGTCGGGATAGGTCGAAGGCTCAGTCACACTATCCGGAAGACTTTTGGTAAATGGCTTGTAAATTTAAGCATGGCATGTATAGCAATATACCTATTTTGTGTAAATGATCTTATGGTATGGTTGTGGAATGGTTGAGGAAATTCTTGATAATGATAAATTATGAAAATGGTTAGTTTAGATTATGTTTGATGTTAAGGAAAATTAATAAGATACTTAGTGCATAAAAACTCATAAAAAGAATGAAATTTGCCATAAACAGAATACTGCAGCAATACTAACGCTAGTTTGAAAATTTACTAAAAATCATAGAAATTTAACTTGGTGATGGATTACATATCAAATTGAAGCTTATTATGTCTAGTTTCACATAAAACAAATGAAACAGGTAAAGGAATTATACGTTAGAATACATTTGAATTTTAGTGAAACAGGGTCATAGTAGTTTTTGAATCCCCTGTTCTAACTTTAGAAATTCACCATAAATTATAAAGATATAATTAGGTGGTATATTTTATATCCTCAGAATCCTTATTGAGTCTAGTTTTAGTAGAAACAAATCTCATAGTCATATGAATTTTTTACAGAGAGAAATGTGGTTCGTAGTAAACAGAGGTCAGACCAGTCGAGTCCTGAAACAGGGGTAACTTTAACTAATAAACTGTACTAATTGGCCCAACCAAAAATTCTATAAAAAAATTAGTAGATAGGTATATGAGTCTTGATTTAGGGAAAATTTACGGATCTTAATTTCAAGTTTCGTAACTCGAGATATGATTTTTCTTGTGACTGTGACGCAAGTAGCTTAAAAGCTTTGAATGTAGAAACAATAATCCAAAGTTCTAAAAATGTTAAACTAAGCTTAGTAACACCTCATACTCGACTCCGGCGACGGTCTCGGGCGTGGGGGCGTTACAGATTTAAAAAAGATGTACTGGTGGAACGACATGAAAAGAGATGTTTCTGAATTTGTATCGAAATGCCTAGTATGTCAGCAAGTTAAAGCTGAACATCAAGTGCCTTCAGGTCTGTTACAGCCCTTAACGGTTCCCAAATGGAACGGGGACAAAGTTACCATGGATTTTGTGGCAGGATTACCTTTGACTCCGAAAAAGAAAGATGCCATATGGGTTATAGTGGAAAAACTGACAAAGTCGGCTCATTTTATCCCAGTAAGGACGGATTATTCCCTTGATAGATTGGCCAATTTGTACATTTCTGAGATAGTAAGATTGCATGGAGTACCACTGTAGATTATTTTGGACAGAGACCCGAGGTTCACTTCGAGATTTTGGAAAAGGTTACAAGAAGCTTTAGGTGCGAAGTTAAATTTTAGCACAAATTTTCACCCTTAGACCGATGGTTAGTCTGAACGGATGATTCAGATTCCAAGGACATGTTGCGTTGTTGCATCCTTGAATTTCAGGGTAGTTGGGAAAAATACCTACCATTGGTAGAATTTGCCTAAAATAATAGTTTCCAAACAAGTTTGAAGATGGCGCCTTATGAGGCCTTGTATGGTAGGAAATGTCAAACTCCATTGTACTGGACAGAACTCAAGGAATATCGGATTCATGGAGTTTATCTGATTAAAGAAATCGAAGAGAAAGTTAAAGTGATTCATGATTGTTTAAAAGCGGCATTAGATAGGCAAAAGTCTTATGCTGATCTGAAAAGAAAGGAGATTGAGTTTCAAGTTGCAGATAGAGTATTCTTGAAAGTATCTCCATGGAAAAAGGTATTGAGATTTGGTCGGAAAGGTAAATGGAGTCCACAATTTATTGGACCATACGAGGTCACTGAAAGAGTTGGACCGTTAGCCTATCGTTTGGCGTTGCCACCCGAATTGGAAAAGATTCATGACGTTTTCCATGTATCCATGTTAAGGAGATACCGATCAGACCCCTCTCATGTGATTTCACCGACTGAGATTGAAATTTGACCGGACATGACCTATGGAGAGGAACTGGTTAAGATATTGGCTCGCAAAGTTAAACAGTTGAGAAATAAAGATGTGGCTCTTGTAAAAGTTTTATGGCATCGACATGGTGTTGAAGAAGCTACATGGGAGCCGGAAGAAACCATGAGAAGCCAATATGCGAATCTGTTTTCTGGTAGTACTTTCAAGGACGAAAGTCCCCAAGGGGGGAGAAATGTAACATCTCGAAATAAGGCCTAGTCAGAATAGTGGTTTCAGGACCACAAATCTGACATCAAAATATTTATTTTATGATTATTATGAGTCCTAGATTATGAGTATATGCATGTGTTAAAGTTTCATGAAGAAATTCTAAGTATAAGATATCCAATTGGAAATTAGGGACTAAATTGAATAAATTGCAAAACTTGGATTCTAGAAGCAATTTGTCTGAAATTACTATAGATTATGAATTAGAAGGTCTTCGAGATTAATTTGTCCAAGTTCTAAACTTTTGGACAAAAATGGGCTTGCATGGATGAAATTTTAAAGAAAGGGCATGAGGGCATTTTGGTCATTAAGCATTTTAATGAAATAAAAAGGGAAAAATAAAGAAAAAATATGCTCATCTTCTTCCCATAGCTGCCGAAATTTGGAGGACACCATAGCTAGGTTTCTTCAATTTTCAAGCTCAATAGTAAGTGCTCCCGAGCCTCATTTTTCATGTTCTTTGTATTTTTGAAAACCCGGTAGTTTGCTCTCTCCATTTCTACCCATATTTCATGCTAGGGTTCATGTTAAAAATTTACCCATGCATGAGTTATTGGTATTTTGATGGATTATGAAAGAATATGAAAGATAAATGTGTGTTAAACATCTTTTCCAAGTTGGTTTTCATGAGAAACCCTTATAGGGACTATTTTGCAAAAGATGTAAATGTGTGGTAGAAATGAGGAAAATAATGAAAAATTTAGGTTTCCATAAGAGAGGGAAATGTTCGGTTAGGCTTGGGTAAGATAGAAATTGTATGTGTTTCATTATACGAGCCTAGGGACTAAATCGTAAAGATGTGAAAGGTTAGGGGCAGAACGGTCATTTGGACCGGGGGTAGGTATTAAACTTAAAATATATAATGTGGGGTATTAATGAATTAATTTTGCGGTGATATACCTCGAGGAACAAATTTCGGAGGTCAATCGTGGTAAACGCAAGGTTTCAGAATAACTGAAACACAACTCCGAAAAGAGTACCAGGTAAGTTCGGATAACTTAAAGTAAACCCTTGATATGCATAATTGTATGAATTATGAATGATTGATAATTGTATTTGTTATTGGTATGAAATATCATAGAAATGCATATTGATGATAACATGTGAAAAATATCTCGGTTGAGGTTGACAAAGGGAATTTGATGGATAAACCCTCATTGAAAAGGTAAACTAAGATCTTGTATGTGTTGCAGTAAGAATTTAGCCCAAACGGGTAATCCGAGATCTCAGGTATGAAAAGGAATCTAGCCCAAACAGGTGATCCCTGAATGATCAAGCCTCCCGAAGAATATGTGTGCATGATGGATTCAGCCCAGACAGGTAATCCGATTAAGGTCTGAATTTAGCCTGGATTGGTAATTCAGATCCGAGCTCAATAAGGGTGTTTGTTGCTATAAGGCATTTAGCTTAGACTGGTAATCCCGACAACACTTTATGAGTTTATATAATGGGGGATTTAGCCAGGACTGGTAATCCTGCCATATGATGTAAGGTTCGCAGGAGTGCATAGATGGAATAATCATTCGTATGAATTGACGAATATTGGGTATTCCATCGAGGTTTCCTAGAAACTCAACGAGATTAACATGGGATATACATATATGAATGAAATGTTGAATGATGAGCTCATCTAGTTAAATTACATAATACATGATTATATGACTAACTCATTGATTGAGTGCATGTGATAGGAAATCATTTCATAATGGATGATTTCATGAAATAAGTATGGATGTTTGCTAGTTACTCTGTAAGTTCACTTTCTGGTTATTCGAGCTTACTAAGCGTGAAAATGCTTACCCCTCTCTTTTTCCCTATCTTACAAAGCTCAAGGACTCATAAGGATCGGAAGATAATTGGGGAGTGAACACACTGTCAACTAAACAAGCTTTGGTATAAAGACTCAGTTTATTTTGTTCAATGGCATGTATAGTATTTTTGAGTATTTTGTTATATGTGTCATTTGATTTGCCCAGTAAAGGCATGTAAAAATATGTTTATCTCTTTGCATATGGCCATGAAAATTGGCTTAATTTAAGTAGGCTATGACCTACGCTTTTATGCATGGTTTTAATTACGAAGGATGGGTTGCTATCAATTGGCAATGAATCACATGAATGAGCCAATTTCAGATGGATTAAAGTAATATGGGAACCCATGACACTAAATAGGAAATAACCATTTATGTATGACACCAATGATATGAGGTTTCCATACAACTATTTTCATTAGATTATTTACAAGTATATAATCATGCTTCTTCTCAAACTTGGTAACCATTAGGCACAAGTAGTTTAAAGGGGTGACTAAAGGCTTGGAAAATAGCCTAATAAAGTCCACATGTTTGATCAAAAGGGCGTGTATCTAGGCCGTGTGTGACACACGGTTCCCTTCCATGGGTGTGTGCTATGGTCGTGTGTCCCCTGCACTTAAAACCTTAGCTCAAAGTTGTACATGGATAGGCCACACGAGCGTTCACCATGGTCGTGTTAAAATGACAGTTTCGTCCACAGGCAGGTAGCACGGGCATGTTCCATGGCCGTGTTGATAAGTCAGTGTTGCCCACGGTTGAAGGGCGCGGGCGTGCCCAAGATACACGGGCGTGTGAGTCCACACGATCCACCTACAGGGACGTGTGTCGATTTTAGTTAAGGAAAATTTTCTGAGGAGCCCAAGGCTAATCGAACGTGCCCATATTTCCCGCATTGCCTTCCGATATGTTATAGGTCTCGAAGACCTATACAAGGGACGAGATGTTCATGATTGAAAAGTTTTAAATTCAAATGAAATTTTGTGACCCAAGTTAGTATACTGAAAGTGTAAAGTTTCGGTAATGCCTCGAGCCCTGTCCTGGTGTTGGATACGGGTTAGAGGTGTTACAAAAGATGTTGTATGGGTTGTTGTAGATCGATTGACAAAGGCGGCTTATTTTATCTCGGTACGCACTGACTATGCACTTGATAAGTTAGCCGAGTTGTATATTTCTGAAATAGTAAGGTTGTACGGAGTGCCTTTATCGATTGTATTGGATAGAGATCAAAGGTTCACTTCATGGTTTTGGAAAAAGTTACAAAATGAATTAGGTAAAAAGCTAAATTTTAGCACTGCTTTCCATCCATAGACTGATGGTCAGTCTTAGTGAGTAATTCAGACCCTTGAAGATATGTTATGGTATTGTGTTCTTGAGTTTCAAGGTAATTGGGAAAAGCACTTACCGTTGGTGGAGTTTGCCTACAACAACAATTATCATTCGAGTTTGGAAATGGCGCCTTATAAGGCATTATATGGGCGAAAGTTCCGAACGCCACTGTATTGGACCGAGCTTAAAGAAAATTAGATTCACGGAGTTGATTTGGTTAAAGAAATCGAAGAGAATGTGAAGGTAATTTGTGATTGTCTGAAACCTTTTCGAATAGACAAAAATCCTATGCGGATTTAAAACAGAAAGAAATTGTATATCAAGTCAATGATAACGTATTTTTGAAAGTGTCTCTGTGGAAAAAGGTTTTGAGATTTGGTAAGAAGGGCAAATTGAGTCCTCATTTTATAAGGTCGTATGAGATCATTGAGAGAATAGGGCCAATTGCCTATTAGTTGGCTTTACCATCCGATTTGGAAAAGATTCATGATGTGTTCCATGTGTCTATGTTATGCCATTATAGATTAGATCCTTCACATGTGATTTTACCAACAGAAGGTGAGATTCGACCGGATATGACTTATGGTGAGGAACCGGTTAAGATTTTGGCTCGATAAGTCAAACAATTGAGAAACAAAAGCATTTCCTTGGTGAAAGAGTTATGGCAAAGGAATGGGGTTGAAGAGGCTACTTGGGAGTCGGAGGAGGCCCTGAGGAAACAATACCCAAACC
Source organism: Gossypium hirsutum (assembly GCF_007990345.1). Taxonomy (NCBI): domain Eukaryota; kingdom Viridiplantae; phylum Streptophyta; class Magnoliopsida; order Malvales; family Malvaceae; genus Gossypium; species Gossypium hirsutum. Next base: position 37,955,747 of record NC_053433.1, read on the forward strand.
TTTTTATAGGTAAGATTTTCGGGGACGAAAATCCCTAAAGGGAGAGAGTTATAACATCTTAAATTAGGGTCTAGTTAGAATAATGGTTTCGAGACCACAAATTCGAAATAGAAATAATTATTTTATAATTATTTGTTGATCCATGATATGATTGCATGTTCGTGTGAAATTTTCATGAAGAAAGGCTTTAAGGGTATTTTTGTCATTTGGTAAATAAAAGAAAAAAAATGGAAAATGAAGTGGAAAAATCTTGTCCATCTTCTCCAAGTTCTAGCCGAAAATTTCATCCTCTCCACAGCTAGGTTTTCAACATTTCAAGCTTGACTGTAAGTGCTCTCAACCCCCGTTTTTAATGTTCTTTACATTATTAAAGTTGTCATCAACTGATCTAGCTATTTCTACCATTAATTTGAGCTAGAGTTCATGTATGAAATTTGACCCATGTGTGAAATGGTTGTATTTTGATGTTTAATGGAGGTATTGAATGTTTAATATGTGATAAACATCTTTTGTTAACTGATTTTTAGTGGAAACACCTAAAAATGACTTATTTGTAAAAGGTGTAAAAATGAGTAGTAGAAATGTGAAATAAAAGAAAATGTGGGTTGATATGAACATGGCGTAGGTTTGGCTAGGCTTGGGTAACTAAGAAAATGCATGCATTTCATTTTACGAGCCTAGGGACCAATTTATAAATAAGTGAAAAGTTAGGATAAAATGGTAATTTTACCAAAGTAGGTAAAATGGTAATTTTACCAAAGTATGTGTTATGGGTCGATTTGACTAATGTATGTATTGAACCAATTAAATTTGGCATTATAGATCAAGAAAAACATGATTCGGGTCTTGATCAGGGGAAAAACAAAGTTTACGAGGATTAGGCTCGTTTCTATCATTTTGTACAGAGGTAAGTTCATTTGCAAATAATGCAACATGTACCATACTTTAAATGCTTTAATATTGCATGTATGTTAAGTTCTTACATATTTAATGTGATGTTGTTTCCTGTGTTTATTGCCTAAATTGTATCACGAATTATGCTTTGATTATTCCATGAATATGTGATTGGTACTTTGACCATTGAAATCGACGTTACGAGCAAGTTCAACAAAAATGTGGTATCGAAGAATCTCGTTTGAACTTTAGGAATAGTTTAGGATACAAATGACATGTCACTAGGAACTATGTGATCTGAACTCATTGTGTTGTGGTCTGAGTTAATGATATATGTAACATCTGATCTCATTGAGTTGTGGTTTGAGTTCATGATGTATGTGACACATGTTTTGGCATCCGAGTACTAGTCTTGCATCTCCTACTGGTGGCTGGGTAGTCCGGCATGTGTTGCGGATGCTTGACAGCCTATGTGAGTAGACCTGTGAGTAGCTCAAAAGTGAGCAACATGTGATATATGATATGAGGTAGCGTTGGCTACATATGAGGCACTTAGGTGGGAGAATTCCGATATATCCGATAGTATTCTGAGTGTTCAACGGGTAGTTCTAAAGGAAGTTCAATGAGTAATATTAATGAATATGTCAAAGACGAGAAAGTAAGTTATTATGTGCAAGTGAGCACAGGTATGTACATCGAACTCATGAGAATGACATGAGATACGATGAACTTGTGGTGAGAACATGTGTATATGTATATGAAGAATAAGTTTAAGTGATTTGATAATAAAGTGCAAGTTTATGTTCATTAAGTTAAACATATGATTAATGCTTATTTAAATTACACTTTATTTGCATGTGAACTTACTAAGCTTTAATGCTTACCCCCTTTCCTTTCCTTCTGTTGTAGTTTTGCCAAGCTAGCTCGGGGATCAGAGAACGTCGGAGACTCGATCACACTATCAATTGAATATTCAGGTATAGTTAGTTTTATCATTTTGGATATGGCATGTATAGGGACTTGGCCCTTTTGTTATGTGTCATATTGATTAACCAATGTGTTGGCTCATAATGTTATTATGATTATTTTGTATATGGCCATGAGAGGTGGCTCATATTGATTATTTTGGGTTGTAACCCTAATTTATTGATGTATGCATGCAAATGTGCTTATGCTTTAATGTGGTTATAATTTTTTATGGTTAATGAGTGTGATGGGTGGCAAGTATGTTGGGTGTACGAAATGTGATTAATGTGTTTGACGGTAAATGTGGTGCAAATGTATAACTTGAAAATAGGTTAGTAATGATAATAGTCAAATATGAAATTGGTGTGGAATGTCATATGAAAGTCTAATAATTTGGATAGGTGACATGTTGACATTGTCAAGTCATAATTTAACCATGAATCTGTTTTCTTAAGTGATTAAATGTGTCATATTACATGTCATGAAGTGGATCTAAGTCGTGAGTACTTATGAGTGGTAAATGGCTAGAAAATAGCCTAAAAATTGTCCACACGGGCATGTGTCTTGGTCGTGTGTGATACACAGTCTGCCCTATGGGCGTGTGATCCAGCGATGTGTCCCCTGCACCTTAATTTTGCAAAACAGAATTCCCAGTAATAAATACACGGGTGGAGACACGACCGTATGTCTCAATTGTGTGAAGAACACGGCCTTAGGACATGGGCGTGTGCCCAAGCCGTGTGAAGTCTGCACTTCATTTTTGGAATTTAATTCATCACACAACCTAAGCACATGGGCGTGTGCCTTGGCCATGTGACCATAATTTTGTTGATGACATCATAGTCAGAGAGTTACAGGGGCTGAGGACTCAGGCGTGTCCCAAGCCACACAGGCGTGTGTGACCGCATGGCCTACCCACACGGGCATGTGAGTCTCTAAAACAAGAAAAATTTCTAAGTTGTCCGGAAGTTCTGAAAGTTCCCAGTTTAGTTTCGAACCACCCTCAATGTATGTTTTGGGCCTCGTAGGCCCTTACAAGGGAAAATTTTCATGTGATTGAAAAGTTTTTAATTTTGATGAAATTTATAGCTCGATTTTGTATGATTGTTTATGTCCGGTATTGCCTCGTACCCTATCCCGGCATCGGACACAGGTAAGGGGTGTTACAGTCGCCACCAAACTCAGTACTCCACTTTTCCTGTTGACGTAGCCTCTTAAGAGCACTAATGTAACACCCCTAACCCGTCTCCAGTCGACAGATTAGGATTACGGAGTATTACTAAACAATCAAGAACATTTGAATATTATATCATTCAGTATTATAATCACATCATAAAATATTCATACACAAGCATACTATCTTAAATCGAGCCCTCGAGGCCCTAAAAATAACCTAGAAACAATTTTGGACCAATTTGAAATAGTTTGGAAATTTTAGGAAAAGATGCAAAATTTACAAAATAGGGGTCAAACAATCATGTAACAATCGAACTAGAGACACACGGTCGTGTCCCAGCCCATGTTCTCACCTGTGTAACTCTCTGAGGAGGGTCACATAGCCGTGTTACTGTGACAACCCAAATTAGGGCCTAGTTGGATAGTGGTTTTGAGACCACAAGTCTGAGATAGAAATAATTATTATATGATTCTTGTGAGGTCTATGATATGAATGTATGCTTATGTGAAAGTTTTGTGAAGAAATTCTATGCATAAAATGTCTAATTGAATTTTAGGGATCAAATTGAATAAAATCCAAAACTTACATTTTAGAAGCTTTAAGCATGAAATTGCTTTAGATTATGAATTAGAGGGTCCTAATTAGCAATTTGACCAATTTCTATAATTTTGGACAAAAATGGACATGCATAGGAAAAATTTGAAAGAAACACCCTAAGGGCATTTTGGTCATTGGTGATTAAAAGAATAAACAGGGAAAATCAAAGCAAAAATGTGTCCATCTTCTCCAAGTGCTAGTCGAATTTCTCAATAGCCATAGCTAGGGTTTTGTTCAACATTTCCAAGCTTGATTGTAAGTGCTCCCTAGCCCTGTTTTTAATATTCTTTGTATTTTTGAAGTCTTTGAAGCATGATCTACCTATTTCTAGCTATATTTTGAGCTAGAGTTCATGTATGAAATTTGAACCATGTGTAACATGCATGTAAATTGATGATTAATGGTGGAATATGAATGTTTGATGCATGATAAACATCTTTTACTAGGTGATTTTTAGTGAAAACGCCTAAAAAGGGGACTTGTTTGTAAAAGTGTAAAAGTGGGTAGTAATAATGTGAAATAAAGGGAAATATGGGCTGATATGAGCATGTTATAGGTTCAGCTAGGCTTGGGTAACAAAGAAAATGAATCATTTCATTTTACGAGCCTAGGGACTAAATCGTAAATAAGTGAAAAATTAGGGGTAAAAAGGTAATTTTACCAAAGCATGAATTATGGACTGACTTGAATAATGTGATTAATAAACAAGTTAAATTTGGAATTATAGATCAAGAAAAATGTGAACCGAGTCTTGATCGATGAAAGAATAAAGAATTAAACGATTAGGCTCGATTACCATCATTTTGTACCGAGGTAAGTGCATATGCAAATAATGTGGTGTTGTAGCATGTTTTTAATGTTTTGATATTATGTGATAAATGTTTTGAGTTATATACTTATTAGTTGTCATGAAAGCATAAATGATAATTGGCCATTACATATGACATCATGAGCAAGTATGACAAAGTATGCCTTGTGCAAGTGAGGAAAATTTCGATTGAACCTTAGGAGTAGTCTAGGATGCAATTGACGTGTCACTAGGAATTTAAGAATCCAAACTCAATGAGTTGGTCCGGGTTCATGATATGTATGAGACATCCAAGCTCGTTGAGTTGGTCCGGGTTCGTGATATGTATGAGACATCTGAGCTCATTGAGTTGGTCCGAGTTCATTATGGATGTGATACATGTAATTGGGTTCTAGGAAATGGTCTTGTGTGTCCTACCGGTGGCTAGGTAATCCTTGAGTTGGTCGGATACCTAACAGCTTGTGTGAGCAGCCCGTGTAGCTGCACCTTGACCAATAGCTTTTATGAGCAAGCCTGTGAGTAGCTCCATTGCGAGCGTTAAATGTTATGAGGTAGCTTTGGCTACGTATGTTTATGTGGCACTCAAGTTTCTGTGTATCCAATAGTAGTCCGAGTGTTCAATGGGTAATGCAATGGATGTGATGAAAGTCCTGAGGAGGGCATGTTAAAGAGGTATGGTTATATGATATACTACGATGAGTACAGCTATGTACGCTAAACCTATGAATAATGCCTTGGTAAAGAATGATTTGTGGTGGGAAAGTATATGTGTACATATGATACGTAAGTCAAAAAGTTTAAGTGATGAATAATCTTTATGTATATGTTACTATGTCTTTGCATGTTGATTGCTTCCTACCATTGCATATTATTTGCATGTGGACTTACTAAGCTTTAATGCTTCCCCCCTTTCCTTTCCATCATTTGTAGTTCCGCCAAGCTAGCTCAAGGATCGGAAGCTGTCGGAGTGTTCGATCACACTATCAAAAGATTATTAGGTATAGTAAGTTATTATTTTGAGTATGGTATGTATAAGGGACTTGGTGATTTTGTGATATGTGCCGTGCTATTTGGCCAAGTTGTGAAGGCCTATAATGTTGATGATTCATTTTGTAATGGCCATATGATATGGCTTATATTTGATCATTGGGCTGTAATCTAATTACCCATACATGCATGTGTTAGTGCCTTGGTGATGTGATATGTTATTGCTTGGTGAATGTATGATAAAGTATGGATTAGATGCTAAAAGATTAGGGATTATTTAATGGTTTAAAATGACTAAAGTCATGAATGCATAATTTGATGTTATGGTAACAAGTTTGATAATGCATGAAATTGGTGTGGAATGCCTCTAAATGGTGTAACAAAATGAATGTACAATAGGATGACATTATGAAGATGTGAGAGTGCCATGGTGTTGAATATTTGAGTGTTTAAATATGTCATGTTGCATGTTAGGAAATATGTTTGAATGTATGAATGATTGAGGGTGACAATTGGCTTGGAAAATAGCCTTTAAATGGTCCACACAGGTAGATACACGCGAATGTGTCTTGATCGTGTGTGACACACGGTCTGCCCTACGGGCGTGTTGAATGGCCGTGTGTCCCCTGCACCCTAATTTTTGCTAGTCAGTATTCTCAGTAGTAAAGACACGTGTAACACACCTTACTCGAGACCGTCGCCAGAGTCAAGCACGAGGCGTTACTGGACTTAGCTTACTAATTCGGGGCATAAAAATTTGCTTTTAAAATTAATTTAGTTTCATTCATTCAATATGTCCCTAAAAAGGGTTCTCAAGACCCTAAAACATGAAATTGAAACGGTTTGGGAACAAACCGGAATCAATAAAAATTTTCCAATCACTTAAACAAATCAAAACAATTTATTTCATCTTCCATAAATAAACTGACCATTTGCGTCATAGTCACTAAATAAATCATAACTTGAGTTATGAAACTTGAAATTCAAATCTGTAAATTTTCTCTAAAACTAGACTCATATATCTTTTTACTAAATTTGTTTCAGAATTTTTGGTCTAGCCAATTAGTACAGTTTATTAGTTAAAATTTCCCCTATTTTAGTGTTCGGCTACTCTCACCTCTGCTCACTACAAATTAATTTTCTCCCAGTACAGAATTCAAATAACCATTCTGTTTATTTTTCTTAAAAGTAGACTCAATAAGGAATCTATAAATATAAAGTATAACTTATAATTATTTTTTTTACAATATTTAGTGAATTTCAAAACAAGGGATTCAGAAATCACTCTGACCTTGTCTCACCAAAATTTATATATCTCATAAAATACAACTCAATTATTTACTTTGTTTCTTTCATATGAAAATAAACTCAATAAGCTTTAATTCTATATCTCATTCACTATATAAATTATTTTCTACTATTTTTAGTGATTTTTCAAATTCATGTTATTACTACTGCTGGATACTGTTTTAAAGCTAATTTCACCTTTTTCATGATTTCCATGGAATATCTAGCATTTAGGCATACATAACACTAAACATGTCCTTGATTAGCCATTCCAATAGCTAATCATTATCAAGAATTTACATACCATTCATTATCCATATCATAAGATCATACACACAAAATGGCTACGATGCTATACATGCCATACTCTAAATGAAACGTCTAGCTATACCAAAATAATCATTGTGATAGTGTGCCTGGACCTCCGACATACTTTACGATCCCCTAGTTAGCTTGGAAAAAATATAAAAAGAAGGACAATAAATGGGGTAAGCATTAAGCTTAGTAATTTTGCATGCAAATAAATAACAACATTCATAAGAGTTATCTTACTACTTGGCATGATACTCCTTAATGCAACTTCATTAATTGTCATAGACATATTTTAAACTTCTTCACTTACTCACTTACTTAAATACTTACTTAATCAAATTTATTAATACATTTTACTTACCTTTTTCCTTATCAAGCATACATGAACATTATATACTTACCTTTACTCTTTAAGCATGAACTTGTCTTACCTTTTTAGTATAACCGTCTTACCTTACCTTACCTTGATATTCTCTTTAAATTTTATCGTTGAACCACTTGGAATACAAAGGATACACGGATACCTTACCATTGCCATGACTTCTCATGGTCTTACATGGTATCCTTTTGAAACTTACCATTGCCATGTCTCGACATGGCCTTACATGGTATCATTGCCTTATGAACTCACCAATGCCATGCCTTGGCATGGTCTTACATGGGACCTTTGCCTTATAGTAACTTATCAATGCCATGTCTTGACATGGTCTGACATGGTGTCCTTGCCTTAGAAACCTTACCAATTACCATGCCTTGGCATGGTCTTACATGGTATCCTTAAACCCTAATGTCATGACATTTGTATCCTACACATTCCTAAGGTTCAACCGGGACTTTCTGAAATTACTTCTCCATCAATTCTTGCTTGAGTCTTATTTGAATAATTTCATAAAATAAATATACACATGCTGGAAATTAACAACATTAACATAAAATAATAGAATATTGCATTTATTTACCGCAAACTTACCTCAAAACAAAATACGATCAACTATATCGATTTAGTCCACTATCTTTTTCTTTCCCCGATCTAACTCTGGATTTCATTCTTCTTGATCTATAATAACAAAATTAGCTTATTTAATACTCACATTTATTAAAACATTCCTTGACTCAAACTTTAGCAAAATTATACTTTTGCCCTTAAACTTTGACATATTTACACTTTTTCCCCAAGGCTCGGAAATTAAACTTCATCCTATTTTCTTATGTTTTATGACATGATGATCAGTTTTTCCTTCTATGGCAACATCAAATTCTCACTCTAACATGTACTTATGAACATTAGGTATTTTTACTAATTATGTCGTTTTACTCGTTTTCACGTAAAATCGCTTAGCAAAAGTTGTTTAACACAATTTCAAGCTTCATATTCTACCATAAAACATCAAAATAAACATATTTCACCTATGGGTATTTTTCCAAATATAAACCCTAGGTTAAATTATTGCTAGAGTAAGCTTAATCAAGTTACCGGGACTCCATAAACGCAAAGAACGTTAAAAAATGGGGCTTGGAATCACTTAATATGGAGCTTGGAAGCTTGAAACAAATGCTAGATTTGGAGAACCCTTGACATTCGGCCTAAGGAAGAAGATGAGCACATTTTTGCCATTTTTTTCCCTTTTTAATTCTTTTATTTGACACTTTACTAAAATGCCCTTCATTAAATTTTTTAGTTATTTCTACCTATGTATATCCATTTTTGTCCATGAAAATATAATGGTCTTTTTACCATTTAAGGACCTCTACTTCAATTATGCATTCAATTTAATCCCTTAGCATTTAGAACTCATATTTATCAACTTTTACAATTAAGCCCTAATATGCAAATCAGACATGCAATCACTGAAATTTCTTATCGGTATTCTAACACATGCATCTAATCACTCAGTAAATCATAAAATTAATCACAATAAACTTTTCTATCTTAAATTCGTGGTTTCTCAATCACTTTTCCATTTAGGCCCTATTTCGGGATGTTACAACACGGGCTAAGACATGAGCTAAGACATGGGCGTGTGTTTTGGCTGTGTGAGAGACACGGCCTACCCACATGAGCGTGTACTCTGGCCGTGTGAAGTCTGCACCTTTTTTTGAAAAAATCATTAAATTTTAATTGACCACATGGTCTAGGCACACGGCCGTGTGACCCTAAATTGATGCTGGCGTCATAGTTAGAGAGTTACACAGCTGGAGGACACGGGCGTGTCTAGAACACACGGGCGTGTGGCTCTGTATTAGGGAAAATTTCTCAAACTTTTCTAAAGTCTTCGATTTAGTCCTAAATCCTTTCAAAAGGTTGTTTTGGTCCTCGCAGGCTAATATCAGGGACAAATTGTTTATGTATGAATGAAGTTATTCTAAAGAAAAATTCTATAGCCTGTCTTTCCATTAATGACTGTGTATGTGTTCAGTAATGCCTTGTATCCTATCCTGACCTCGGATATGGGTAAGGGGTGTTACATTTAGTGGTATCAGAGCTATAATTTAGTCGATTCTCAAACTAACCTAGCATATTTGAGTCTAGCTATACATGCCATACGTATATATATAATGATAGTGTGACGACTCCTTACAATATTAAAAGGTATTTTCATATAGCAAATGGATCCCAACAGAGTAGTGGTGGATGATGTAGAAAGTAACGCGCCTACTCCAGCTGAAGGAGCAATGCCATTCGAGGGTAGACCCGAAACTGTCATTAGAGGGGAAGGAGGAAAAAAGGCCTTTCTCCACATGATGAATGCATGGTATACGGAGTTCGTTTGAACGAACCCGAATGCTCAACCTCCCCCACCTCCCCAAAATCCTCAACCCGCACATGTGATGCCTCAATGTATGGATTTCATGAGATTTGCTAGAACACCTATTGATAAAATTCAGAAACAAGGTGCTAAGGAATTTAGGGATGACCCTGAGAAAGTAGAGTTCTGTTAGAGAACTCTATACGAGTATTTGATTAATTATCCTGTACACCGGATGAGTGCCTAAAATGTGCCATATCTTTGTTAAGAAATGCAGTGTATCACTGGTGGAGAACACTGATATTTGTGGTACCACCGAAGAGGGTTACTTGGGAATTCTTTCAAGAGGAATTTCGAAGGAAATATGTTAGTGAACTATTCATCGATTAGAAGTGTAAGTAATTTTTGGATTTGAAATAGGGTCGTGTGACAGTTAGTGAATATGAGAGAGAATTTGTCAGACTCAGTAAGTATTCTCAGGAGTGTGTATCCTCCGAAGCTAAAATGTGTAGAAGATTTGAAGATGGACTTAATGAGGATATTAAGATATTTGTGGGTATTCTTGAGTTGAAAGAAATTGTAGTACTCATTGAACGGGCTTGTAAAGCGGAGGATTTGATCAAAGAAAAGTGGAAAGCCGAGTCTGAGGCAAGAGATACAAGAAAGAGATATATGAGTAAGTCATTGCCATCTCAGTCTAAGAAATCTAGAGAGATGTTCTCTAGTTCACATGTGTCAACTGGACATTCATACGGGAATTGTAGAAAGTAGAATTCCGATTTTAGATCTTAGGCTACATCCGTGGCAAGTGTGGGTAACACTAAACCTTCCAAGCCCGAGTGCCAACAATGTAGTAGATGTTATTTTGGCACCTCTAAGGTGAGTGAGGGATCTTATTTCAAGTGTGGTTCTCAAGACCACTATATTAAAGACTACCCGGAGATGGTAGAGAAAGAAAGATTTCAGAACTCGAAGCCAAGAGGCACAGTTTCTAGGGGAAGACCCTCGAGAAATGCCAGGAATGGGTTTGGTAGTAAGAATGTGACACGAGATACAGCAGTGAGATCTGAAGCTAGGGCTTCAGCTAAAGCCTATGCCATACGCACACGTGAAGATACAACTTCTCCTGATATGATCACTAGTAATTTTTGTCTCTATGATACTAATGTTATTGCTTTAATAGACCCTGGCTCTACTCATTCTTATGTGTGTATGAAATTGGCATAAGTGTGAATATACTTGTTGAGTCTACCGAATTTATGATTAAAGTTTCAAATTTGTTAGGAAAGCATGTGATAGTTGATAAAGTATGTAAGAGATGCACTTTGATGATTAGAGGTCATTGTTTTCCAGCTGACTTAATGTTGTTACTGTTTGATGAATTTGATGTCATACTGGATTGGTTGACACTACATGATGCTATAGTGAATTGTAGATAGAAATTTATGGAATTGAAATGTGAAAACAGTGAGATTTTTCAAGTTGAATCAGATAACGCGGATAAGTCAGCAAATGTAATTTCTTCGATGACTGCTTAGAAATGTATGAGAAAAGGGTATAAAGCTTATTTGGCATACATATTGAATACAAAGGAATTCGAATTGAAAATCAAAGCAGTGCCAATTGTATGTGAGTATGTGGATGTATTCCCGGAGGAATTGCCAAGTTTGCCTCCAATTAGAAAAGCTAAATTCGGTATTGAGTTAATGTCAGGTACAGCATCTATTTCTATTGCTCCATACAGGATGGCCCCGACTGAGTTAAAAGAATTTAAGTTACAGTTACAAGAGTTGACTGACAAAGGTTTTATGAGACCAAGCTTTTTGCCATGGGGTGCTCCCGTACTATTCGTGAAAAAGAAGGACGGTTCTATGAGATTATGCATTGACTACCGGTAGTTCAATAAGGTGACAATCAAAAATAAGTATCCTCTTCCAAGGATTGATGACTTGTTTGACAGCTGAAAAGAGCGACATGGTTCTCTAAGATAGACTTGAGGTCTGGATATTACCAGTTACGATATAAAGAGTCTGATATGCCTAAGACTACCTTCAGAACGAGATATGGCCACTACGAGTTTCTTGTTATGTCATTTGGATTAACGAATGCTCCTGCTGTGTTTATGGATTTAATAAACTGAATTTTTTTGCCATATTTGGATAAGTTTGTTGTGGTGTTTATCGATGATATTCTGATTTATTCTAGAGATGAGGCAAAGCATGCCAAACACTTGAGAACTATTTTGCAGACTTTGAGGGACAAACAATTGTATGCTAAGTTTAGTAAAAGTGAGTTTTGGCTTCGAGAGGTTGGGTTCTTAGGCCACATTGTTTCAGGAGATGGTATACGAGTTGATCCTAGTAATATTTCTGCTATTGTCGAATGGGAACCGCCAAGGAATGTAACTGAAGTTAGGAGCTTTTTGGGTTTAGTCGGTTATTATAGATGATTTGTGAAAGGGTTCTCTATGATAGCCACTCCTATGACGAGACTACTTCAAAAAGATGTTAAGTTTGAATGGTCAGAAAAATGTCAGCAGAGCTTCAAGAAGTTGAAAATGTTATTAACCGAGGCACCAGTGTTAGTACAACCGGAACCAAGGAAAGAATTTGTGATTTATAGTGATGCGTCCTTGATTGGACTAGGTTGTGTGCTTAGGCGAGAAGGCAATGTAGTAGCTTATGCTTTGAGGCAGCTGAAGCCCCATGAGAAAAACTATCCTATGCATGATCTAGAATTAGCCGCCATTGTATTTGCTTTGAAGATTTGGCAACATTACCTATTCGGGGAGAAATGTCATGTTTATACAGACCATAAAAGTCTTAAATATCTGATGACCCAAAAGGACTTGAATTTGAGGTAACGAAGATGGCTTGAATTGTTAAAAGACAATGAGCTTGTAATTGATTATCACCTCGGTAAGGCAAATGTGGTTGTCGATGCCTTGAATAGAAAGTATTTATTTTCTTTGAGAGCTATGAATGCACGACTAACCCTATCTCATGATGGTGTAATTCTAGTAGAGTTAAGAGCAAGACCGACTTTTCTTCAACAGATTTGTGATACCCAGGAAGCTGATAAAGAGTTCAAGATAAGAAAGCTCAGTGTGAGTCGAGCAGTGAATCAGATTTTTAGAGAGATTCTGATGGTTGTCTGAGGTTCCATGGAAGGATTTGTGTCCCAAAGAATGCTGAGTTGATTTGGAATATTTTGCATGAGGCTTATAACGGGGTTATGTCAGTTCACCCCGGTAGCACAAAAATGTACAATGATTTAAAGAAAATGTATTAGTGGAATGGCGTGAAAAGAGATATATCTGAGTTTGTGTTGAGGTGCTTGATTTTTCAGTAAGTAAAGGGCGAACAAAAGTACCTTCAGGTTTACTCCAGCCTATTTTAGTTCCCGAATGGAAATGGGACCGAATTACTTTAGACTCTGTAACAGGCTTGCTGTTGACACCAAGAAAGAAAGATGTCGTATGGGTTGTGGTTGATAGATTGACTAAATCGGCTTATTTTATACCGGTACGTGTTGATTATTCACTTGATAAGTTAGCCGAATTGTATATTTCTAAGATTGTGAGAATTCATGGAGTACCTTTATCGATTATTTTGGATAGAGATCTGAGGTTCACTTCGTGGTTTTGGAAGAAGTTACAAGAAGCTTTGGGTACAAAGCTAAATTTTAGTATCGCTTTTCATCCACAGACTGATGGACAATCTGATAGAGTAATTCAGACACTTGAAGATATGCTCAGATGTTGTGTTCTTGAATTCCAATGTAATTGGGAAAAGTACTTAACTTTGGTTGAATTTGCCTACAACAATAGTTTAAGTTGAGCTTGAAGATGGTGCCTTATGAGGCATTGTATAGGCGTAAATGTCGTACACCTTTGTTCTGGACTGAACTTAAGGAGAATAAGATAAATGGAGTTGATTTGGTTAAAGGAACCGAAGAAAAGGTTAAGGTAATTCGTGATTGTTTAAAAGCGGCACCGAATAGACAAAAGTCGTAGGTAGACCTGAAAAGAAAGGAAATTAAGTATCATGTCGGTGATAAAGTATCCTTGAAAGTGTTTCCATGGAAAAAGGTTTTGAAATTCAGAAGAAAAGACAAGTTGAGTCCTCATTTTATAGGACCGTATGAGATTACTGAAAGGATAGGGCCCGTTGCTTATCGATTGGCCTTACCAACTGAGTTAGAAAAGATTCATGATGTGTTTCATGTATCAATGTTGTGCCGACATAGATCCGATCCATCTCATGTGATTGTACAGATAGAGGTTGAAATCAGACCGGATATGACTTATGGTGAAGAATCGGTTAAGATCTTGGCTCGAGAAGTTAAACAATTAAGAAAAAAAAGTGTTACTCTTGTGAAAGTTTTATGGAAAAGACATGGGGTTGAAGAGGCTACTCGAGGAGGCTATGAGGAAACAATACACAAACCTTTTTATCGGTAAGATTTTCGGGGACAAAAATCCCTGAACGGGGAAGAGTTGTGACATCTCGAATTAGGGCCTAGTCAGAATAGTAGTTTCGAGACCACAAATTTGAGATATAAATAATTATTATATGAATCTTATGAGGTCTATGATATGAATGCATGCTTATGTGAAAGTTTCGAGAAGAAATTCTATTTACAAAATGTCTAGTTGAATTTTAGGGACCAAATTGAATACAATGCAAAACTTGCATTCTAGAAGCTTTAAGCATGAAATTGCTTTAGATTATGAATTAGAGGGTCCTAATTAGCAATTTGACCAATTTCTATAATTTTGGACAAAAATGGACATGCATAGGAAAAATTTGAAAGAAACACCCTAAGTGCATTTTGGTCATTTGGTAATTAAAAGAATAAAAAGGGAAAATCAAAGCAAAAATGTGTCCATCTTCTCCAAGTGCTAGCCTAATTTCTCAATAGCCATAGCTAGGGTTTTGTTCAACATTTCCAAGCTTAATTGTAAGTGCTCCCTAACCTCGTTTTTAATGTTCTTTGTATTTTTGAAGTCTTTGAAGCATGATCTACCCATTTCTAGCTATATTTTGAGCTAGGATTCATACATGAAATTTGACCCATGTGTAACATGCATGTATTTTGATGATTGATGGAGGAATATGAATGTTTGATGCATGATAAACATCTTTTACTAGGTGATTTTTATTGAAAACACCTAAAAAGGAGATTTGTTTGTAAATGTATAAAAGTGGGTAGTAATAATGTGAAATAAAGGAAAATGTAGGCTGATATGAGCATGGTATAGGTTTGGCTAGGCTTGGGTAACAAAGAAAATGCATGCATTTCAAACGGGCCTAGGGACTAAATCGTAAATAAGTGAAAAGTTAGGGGTAAAAAGGTAATTTTACCAAAGTATGAATTATGGACTGATTTGAATAATGTGATTAATAACCAAGTTAAATTTGGCATTATAGATCAAGAAAAATGTGAACCGAGTCTTAATCGAGGAAAGAATAAAGTATACGACGATTCGGCTCGATTACTATCATTTCGTACCGAGGTAAGTGCGTATGCAAATAATGTGGTGTTGTAGCATGTTTTTTAATGTTTTGATATTATGTGATAAATATTTTCTTATTATTATGAGTTATAAACTTATTGGTTGTTATGAAAGCATAAATGATAATTGGTCGTTACATACGACATCACGAGCAAGTACGACAAAGTATGCCTTTTGCAAGTGAGGAAAATCTTGTTTGAACCTTAGGAATAGTTTAGGATACAAGTGACATGTCACTAGGAATTTAGAAATCCGAACTCGTTGAGTTGGTCCGGGTTCGTGATATGTATGAAAAATCTGAGCTCATTGAATTGGTCCGAGTTCATTATGGATGTGATACACGTCATTGGCTTCTGGGAAATGGTCTTGTGTGTCCTACCGATGGCTAGGTAATCCTTGAGTTGGTCAGATACCTGACAACTTGAGTCAGTAGCCCGTGTAGCTACACCTTGATTGATAGCCTTTATGAGCAACCCCGTGAGTAGCTCCATTGCGAGAGTTAAATGTTAAGAGGTAGCTTAGGCTACGTATGTTTATGTGGCACTTATGTGCAACTTTCCGCGTATCCAGTAGTATTCCAAGTTTTCAACGGGTAATGCAATGGATGTGATGAAAGTCCCGAGGAGGGCATGTTAAAGAGGTATGGTTATATGATATACTACGATGGGTACAGGTATGTACGCAAAACCTATGAATAATTCCTTGGTAAAGAATGATTTGTGGTGGGAAAGTATATGTGTACATATGATAAGTAAGTCAAAAGGTTTAAGTGATGAATAATCTTTATGTATATGTTACTATGTCTTTGCATGTTGATTGCTTACTACCATTGCATATTCTTTGCATGTGGACTTACTAAGCTTTAATGCTTACCTCTTTTGCTTTTCATCCTTTGTAATTCCGCCAAGCTAGCTCGGGGATCAGAAGCTTTCGGAGTGTTCGATCACACTATCAAAAGATTATTGGGTATAGTGAAATTGTTATTTTGAGTATGGCATGTATAGGGGACTTGGTGATTTTGTGATATGTGCCATGCTATTTGGCCAAATTGTGAAGCCTATGATGTTGATGATTCATTTTGTAATGGCCATGTGATATGGCTTATATTTGATCATAAGGTTGTAATCTAATTACCCATGCATGCATGTGTTAGTGCCTTGGTGATGTGATATGTTATTTCTTGGTAAATGTATGATAAAGTATGGATTAGATGCTAAAAGATAAGGGATGACTTAATGGTTTAAAATGACTATAGTCATGAATGCATAATTTGAAGTTATGATAACAAGTTTGATAATGCATGAAATTGGTGTGGAATGTTTCTAAATGGTGTAACAAAATAAATGTACAATAGGATGACATTATGAAGATGTGAGAGTGCCATGGTGTTGAATATTTGAGTGTTTATATATGTTATGTTGCATGCTAGGAAATATGTTTGAATGTATGAATGATTGACGGTGACAATTGGCTTGGAAAATAGCCTTTAAATGGTCTACATGGGTAGACACACGGGCATATGTCTAGACCGTGTGTGACATACGGTCTGCCCTATGGGCTTGTTGAATGGTCGTGTGTCCCCTGCACCCTAATTTTTTCTAGTCAGTATGCTCAGTAATAAACACACGGGCATGTGTTTTGGCCGTGTGGAGACACGGCCTACCCACATGGGTATGAACTCTGGTCGTGTGAAGTCTGCATCTTTTTATGAAAAATTCATTTAATTTTAATTGACCACACGGTCTAGCCACACGGTCTGCACCTAAATTGATGCTAACGTCATAGTCAGAAAGTTACAGAGCTGGAGGACATGAGCGTGTCTAGAGCACACGGGTGTGTCCCCTATCTTACACGGGTGTGTGGCTCTATATTAGGGAAAATTTCCCAAACTTTTCTAAAGTCATTGCAGGCCCATATTAGGGACAAATTGTGTATGTATGAATGATGTAACACCCCAAACCTAGCCTGGACGTTATGGCCGAATCTGGCGATGTCACATTGAAGTATTTTTCGTAAAATGTGATAACGTCTGAAAAGCCCAATGATTATATAGCCTCTTGAGTGATCTAGAAAATAATTTATAACCTGCGTCACTATCAAAAAGTATTTACTTTAGAACATTATTAATTTCAAAATCTCGTTTATCGCGGAAGCTTTTGAAACGGTTTTGCGTATTCGTGATATTTTGGTAAGTCATGCATATCTTTTGAAAACCCGCATCCTACCACTAGCAGGTATAAATCATAATAAAATAATAAAAGCCCTAATTAAAGAATAAAACTTAAAGAGGCCTTTTACATAAAAATACCCAAATAAAACTACTTCTAAGTTAAAAGATAAATTCAGAAGCGTAAGTTGTTGTGTGTCCACCTCCAAGTCCCTCACAGCACTGATCTACTTAAGGATTACCTGTACAGTTAAAACAATTGGGTGACTTTACAAAAACTCAGTGTGTAATCCTAATGATAAACAAACAGTGAACAACACAGTCTGGGCCTAAGCCCATATCAGTAACAGTTCAATATCAGTTAGGGCCTTGGCCCATTCTATAACAGTAGCAGTGGCAGTAATCAGTGCAGTAACCATGATCAATGCAGTAGCAGTAATCAGTGCAGAATACAAACAGAAAATCGTACACATCCATCCTCTACACTCCACTCCATCCAGCCCTGCACTCCATGTGGGGATAAAATCAACCACCCATCCCTACACTCCAAATATAGCACCGGTCACTAATCAGTAATTGCAGCAGAGCTGCCAGTAATAGGCTTAAAGCCATCAGTAGGTCCACAATCGTCTTGGGCGACCCGTGCGACCATATCAGTACACTATACTTCCTCCAAAATCATATATCCCACCCCATGCAATGCAACATAATATCATACATGGATGCAACACACATATAACATGGCATGCTCAAATACAGTCATACACATCGTAGAACAAATCTGTCATTTTACCTTACTAGGATATTACAGTCATTTTACCCTACAGGGGTATTCGATCATTCTACCCTATGGGGGTATTTCGATCATTTTACTCTATGAGGGTATTTCGATAATTTGATCACATAAGGGCAAAATTATCATTTTATCACATAAGAGCAAAATCGTCATTTTATCACATAAGGACTAAATGATCATTCTATCACATAAGGGTAAAATCGTCATTTTATCACATGTCATTTTATCACATAAGGGCAAAATCTTCATTTTATCACATAAGGGCAAAATCGTCATTTTATTATATAAGGGTAAAATAGTCATTTTATCACATAAGGGCGAAATCGTCATTTTATCACATAAGGGTAAAATTGTCATTTTATCACATAAGGGCAAAATCGTCATTTTATCACATAAGAGAAAAATCGTCATTTTATCACATGAGGGTTCAGGTATGCTTACCGACCCAACAGAAGGTCACAGTCATCGTCGGGCAACCCGTGCAACCTTAACCATCAAACAGTAAAAATGGACCCAAAGCCTATAATACAGGCCCATGTGGGCCCACACGCCCGTGTGGCCCACGAAGCCCAAAAATGGCCTTAACTGTGCGAACTACACAATCTAGCCCAAAAATCTCCATGCATCCGTGTGATTTACCCGTGTGGGACCACAAGCCCGTGGGGCTCACACAGCCCATTTCAGCCTAACATGGCCCAAAATGGCCTAAGTTCATGGTATCGCCCATGGTGGCCTCTTGAAATTCAGTACCCACGTTTATGCGTTTGGGGTTACCACACGAGCGATCACACGCCCATGTTGCATCAACAGTCTTATTTTTCGGCTTTTGCCAATTTACGGTAATGGCAGTGTTTTACACACTTGTTTACAAAAACACGCACGTAGCCCCTTGAGCATTCCAAACCTTGATCTAAACCACAACCATTCCATTAGTTTCTCAAGGTAAATAAATTAATACTACTCCTTTTCATAATACTAATCCAAAAGATCAATTGTTACATACCTTGTTTCGAACCCCCAAGCCTCTATATACCTAAACTATTGATCAAGAATAATCTTTCCCCCTTCTTCGATTATTATCTGCATACCAACCAAATCTATTAACCTTGATCATACTATTCGTACTACCATTTGAACCAAGCGTAAACCACTTACCGAATAGTAAAACCGCCTCTAGAGAAGGGAAGTAGTCGTTCTATTTCCACAATGATCACCCTAAGCGACAGAGGCAGAGGTTTAGCACAAACCACCCCTAGCAAGCATCGGTAGCAAAGAATACATTAGATGGGGACTATCAACACGGCAGAAATACAAAAAGGAAAGAATAACGATGTGCACTTAAAACAAGAGCCAGACTTACCCATGCAAAACCGGTGAAAAGAATAACCACAGAAACGACGGATAGAAACGAAGGAAAAGTCAACACAGTAAGGGTAAGAGAGGCAGGAGTATTCAGCCATGTATTGTGGTTGAGAGAGATAAAAGATAAGAAGAGAATTGGTTAGCACTAGGAGTTAAAAGCTGAAGAATATGAGAGAGGGGAGTAGATGGAGCATTCAGCCAAGGAGAACAATAAACAACAGAAAAGTGCCTGATCGGAGGGTAGGGGAAAAGAGCAAAAGTGCCAAGAGAAAAGAGAAAGGAGCAGAGAATAAGAAAATACACAAAAGGACATGCCCAAAACTATAAGATAGAGAGGGAGAGAAAAACAATGTTCGGCCATCCAAAACCCAGAGTAAAAGGAACCCCCAAACAATTGATAGGAACCAAAAAATGAGGAGAGGGAATACCAAAGCTGAATTCTTCTTGTGCCAGCATTCAAATTAGGCACCAAATCCCTTCCACTTTAGATCCCTTTGATTTCCTCCTAAAATCCCTACTCATATCTCTCCTCAACTCCCTCCTACAATCCCTTCATGACCAATTCAAACTCCACTTCACTCTGCAGTGTTTCAGACAAACACTACTACCTCCAATAGCCAACAATAAAAATAATCTCCATTTGCACAAGCAAGGATTTAAACCTCAGACCACTAGTACACTCCACACGCCACTATCCACTAGACCACCAGGCTCTTTATGTCATACTTTGCCAAAATAAACTTATAACCCTACTGGCCAAAGACAAGCGTTTTATCCTCAAGTGTGTAATCCTAATGATAAACAAACAGTGAACAACACAGTCTGGGCCTAAGCCCATATCAGTAACAGTTCAATATCAGTTAGGGCCTTGGCCCATTCTATAACAGTAGCAGTGGCAGTAATCAGTGCAGTAACCATGATCAATGCAGTAGCAGTAATCAGTGCAGAATACAAACAGAAAATCGTACACATCCATCCTCTACACTCCACTCCATCCAGCCCTGCACTCCATGTGGGGATAAAATCAACCACCCATCCCTACACTCCAAATATAGCACCGGTCACTAATCAGTAATTGCAGCAGAGCTGCCAGTAATAGGCTTAAAGCCATCAGTAGGTCCACAATCGTCTTGGGCGACCCGTGCGACCATATCAGTACACTATACTTCCTCCAAAATCATATATCCCACCCCATGCAATGCAACATAATATCATACATGGATGCAACACACATATAACATGGCATGCTCAAATACAGTCATACACATCGTAGAACAAATCTGTCATTTTACCTTACTAGGATATTACAGTCATTTTACCCTACAGGGGTATTCGATCATTCTACCCTATGGGGGTATTTCGATCATTTTACTCTATGAGGGTATTTCGATAATTTGATCACATAAGGGCAAAATTATCATTTTATCACATAAGAGCAAAATCGTCATTTTATCACATAAGGACTAAATGATCATTCTATCACATAAGGGTAAAATCGTCATTTTATCACATGTCATTTTATCACATAAGGGCAAAATCTTCATTTTATCACATAAGGGCAAAATCGTCATTTTATTATATAAGGGTAAAATAGTCATTTTATCACATAAGGGCGAAATCGTCATTTTATCACATAAGGGTAAAATTGTCATTTTATCACATAAGGGCAAAATCGTCATTTTATCACATAAGAGAAAAATCGTCATTTTATCACATGAGGGTTCAGGTATGCTTACCGACCCAACAGAAGGTCACAGTCATCGTCGGGCAACCCGTGCAACCTTAACCATCAAACAGTAAAAATGGACCCAAAGCCTATAATACAGGCCCATGTGGGCCCACACGCCCGTGTGGCCCACGAAGCCCAAAAATGGCCTTAACTGTGCGAACTACACAATCTAGCCCAAAAATCTCCATGCATCCGTGTGATTTACCCGTGTGGGACCACAAGCCCGTGGGGCTCACACAGCCCATTTCAGCCTAACATGGCCCAAAATGGCCTAAGTTCATGGTATCGCCCATGGTGGCCTCTTGAAATTCAGTACCCACGTTTATGCGTTTGGGGTTACCACACGAGCGATCACACGCCCATGTTGCATCAACAGTCTTATTTTTCGGCTTTTGCCAATTTACGGTAATGGCAGTGTTTTACACACTTGTTTACAAAAACACGCACGTAGCCCCTTGAGCATTCCAAACCTTGATCTAAACCACAACCATTCCATTAGTTTCTCAAGGTAAATAAATTAATACTACTCCTTTTCATAATACTAATCCAAAAGATCAATTGTTACATACCTTGTTTCGAACCCCCAAGCCTCTATATACCTAAACTATTGATCAAGAATAATCTTTCCCCTTCTTCGATTATTATCTGCATACCAACCAAATCTATTAACCTTGATCATACTATTCGTACTACCATTTGAACCAAGCGTAAACCACTTACCGAATAGTAAAACCGCCTCTAGAGAAGGGAAGTAGTCGTTCTATTTCCACAATGATCACCCTAAGCGACAGAGGCAGAGGTTTAGCACAAACCACCCCTAGCAAGCATCGGTAGCAAAGAATACATTAGATGGGGACTATCAACACGGCAGAAATACAAAAAGGAAAGAATAACGATGTGCACTTAAAACAAGAGCCAGACTTACCCATGCAAAACCGGTGAAAAGAATAACCACAGAAACGACGGATAGAAACGAAGGAAAAGTCAACACAGTAAGGGTAAGAGAGGCAGGAGTATTCAGCCATGTATTGTGGTTGAGAGAGATAAAAGATAAGAAGAGAATTGGTTAGCACTAGGAGTTAAAAGCTGAAGAATATGAGAGAGGGGAGTAGATGGAGCATTCAGCCAAGGAGAACAATAAACAACAGAAAAGTGCCTGATCGGAGGGTAGGGGAAAAGAGCAAAAGTGCCAAGAGAAAAGAGAAAGGAGCAGAGAATAAGAAAATACACAAAAGGACATGCCCAAAACTATAAGATAGAGAGGGAGAGAAAAACAATGTTCGGCCATCCAAAACCCAGAGTAAAAGGAACCCCCAAACAATTGATAGGAACCAAAAAATGAGGAGAGGGAATACCAAAGCTGAATTCTTCTTGTGCCAGCATTCAAATTAGGCACCAAATCCCTTCCACTTTAGATCCCTTTGATTTCCTCCTAAAATCCCTACTCATATCTCTCCTCAACTCCCTCCTACAATCCCTTCATGACCAATTCAAACTCCACTTCACTCTGCAGTGTTTCAGACAAACACTACTACCTCCAATAGCCAACAATAAAAATAATCTCCATTTGCACAAGCAAGGATTTAAACCTCAGACCACTAGTACACTCCACACGCCACTATCCACTAGACCACCAGGCTCTTTATGTCATACTTTGCCAAAATAAACTTATAACCCTACTGGCCAAAGACAAGCGTTTTATCCTCAAAAACCAAAATTTTGTGGAAGCCAGGGCTTGAACCCATGACTTCCCAAACACATCCAGAGCACACATCCACTAGCCAAACACACAACTGTGTCACTTCCTTGCACAATTAAATATTTATGAGTAGCTTCCCAACTGCTCCCTCGCTCAATACCTAATATTTCTAGGCCCAAATTTGGGGCGTTACAAATGAAGTTGTTCTAAAGAAAAATGCTATAGCCCAATTTTTGCATGAATGACTGTGTATGTGTTCGGTAATGCCTCATATCCTATCCCGGCCTTGGGTACGGGTAAAGGGTGTTACAGTTACACACCCGTGTGCCAGGCCATGTGTTAGGTTGTGTAACCCACTGACTTGCACCCTAAAGAAATCATCAGATGACACACAGCTATGTGCCTCACACGGCTGAATCACATACCTTTGTCTCAAGCCGTGTGGACCCAAAATGAATCTTAAACAACAAGTTTACCATTTCAAGATTACTTGGACTCTAAGTAATCAATTTACCAGCCGAAAGACCTATTTAAAATGACATTACACAAGCTAAAAACATGTTAAATTAACCATCCTAATTATCTAGCCAATGTATCCTCAATAATACCACCAGTATATTCAATTTCACAACAAAAAGAACTATCATCCAACGTATGTTAAATCACACCATCTAACATTCAACCTATATGCCTAACATAGGCACCTCAATCACAACATTCCATTAACACATATCATATATTTGCACTAAAACATCTTCCTTAGTTCACCTATCATATTAGGTTTACTACTTGTACTTAAAATCATATTTTAACATTTACAATCCAAAACCATAGTAATGACATGCAAGCCTATTACATGCCCTTTAATCTGAAATGAATGTTCCAAAAACTACCAAAAATGAATGGATAGTGTGACTAGAGTGTCGATCCGATCATCCAACCTTCAAAGTATCTACAAGAACAGAAAATAACACAAGTAAGCTCATTGAAGCTTAGTAAGTTTGGCATGATAAAATAATAAATATTACTGAATTAAGTACAACAAATAATTCAACAATATTACAACCATATGTGTTCCCTCTCATCCACAATCTCAACCAGGTGAATTGCAAAATTCAATTCAAATCTCAAATACATGTCATAACCATCAAAATCACTAATTAAGTTACATTACAGAGATTTACAATTTGATGAATGAATTACGGATATGAGTACATTGATATTCCAACCGAAACACACTAGATACTCATAAGAGCTAATCCACCCGATAACACGCTAGATGTTCATAAGAGTTAGTCCACCTGATAACATACCAATGGCTCTAAAGAGCTAGTCCAACCAAAAACACACCAAAACAGGGATTATAACACGAGAGTTCACAACAAATGCTGAACCTCGGTCTACTCGGGAAAAATATATATATCACTCCACAACAATCTCCAGTCCAATCCCCCAAAATACACTATATCTCGATTGTACTCTGTCCTGCGTTCAATCCGATCAAGTATTGAATTTCAACAACTTTTCTCAAATAAATTTACATCATTTATAATCAAATATATCTATTATATCACATTATATCATCAAACATTTCATATAGATGTTAAATTATAAACTGTATGAACTTACCTGAGCTGAATGGTAATAATTGCAGAAGTTCAGGGACTATTCTACAATTTTTCTTTTTCCACAGGTATCAACTAGGATTTGATCTAAAATATAAAATTTCTCAATTATTAGTTTATTTTTCACCTTCCAATTAACTTTACATTTTATACCCTTTTATTTTTCAAATTTACACAACTACCCCTAACTTTTACAAGTTTTGCAATTTAGTCCCTTAACCCAAAAATCATCAAATTAACCATTTTTATGAAGTCAACATTTCAACCAAAAATACTAGGCCCTTAAAAAATCCCTTCTAAACATCAAATTCACTACCAAACCCTAAAATTTTAACATTTTTACAATTTAATCCCTGAATCAAAATCTAACAAAAATCACTTCACAAAATCACCAAATAACACAATCAAAGGTTCAAATACATAATTATCATAAAAAAACACTCAAGACTCATCAATGGAAACATCTAAAATTTTTAACAGATTAAAAAATAAAGGTACGGATTAAAAAATAGTGGATTTTTAGACCACAAATCTGAGGTTGAAATATTTATTTTATTATTATTTTAAGGTCTACAGCATGAATATATGGTTGTGTGAAAGTTTCGTTTAGAAATTTTATCGTTTGAATGCTCAATTCGGTAAAAATGACTAAATTGCATAAAGTGCAAAAGTGTTGTTCTATTAGTTAAAAGTGTCTAATAGCTATAGAACCTTAAAGTTAAGGCCTTTAAGTGGCAATTAGACCATTTGAATTATGAGTGGACAATTTTGGGCATATATTAAGTGATTTTGATGGTTATTAATTAAGGTTAATTAAGTAAAATGTAAATAAACATAAAATAAATAAAATAAAGCCAATTATCATCTTTATTTCTCCATTTTCAATCAAAAATAGGTCTTTAGAAGCCATTGTTGAGCTTTTTCATTCAGCGAAGCTTCCTAGCTTAATTGTAAGTCCGTTTTTGTCATCTTTTTTAATGCTTTCTATGTTTTTGAAATCGTTACAGCTAGGTCTAGCTAGCCTAGGGACTATTTTGAAACATTTTCAAAGATTTTAAATGTTTCCATTGATCAATACATCAATATTTTGATGTTTAATGATAGATTTTGAATGTTTGATGATAGTTATACAAGTTTTGTTAAATGATTTTTAGCGAAAATGCAAATTAGGGATAAAATTGTGAAATGTGGATACTTTGAGGTTAAAATGTGAAATAAATGAAAAATATGGGCTGCTAGGAACCTAATTGAAATTCTGCTAGCATGGGTTGTGGTTGAATTGCATTAATTTGTGATTTTATGAAATAAGGACTAAATTGTAAAAGTTGTGAAACATTAGGAGCAAATGTGTAAAAGTGCTTTAAAGTGAATTTTGGACTAAATTGAATAGAGAGATGATTAAATAAGTTAATTTTTATTATATTTAGATCAAGAAATGAGAAATATGGACTTAGATCAGAGCTAGAACAAAATCACAGAATAGTTTACTCGTTTCATTGTTTTCGCATCCGAGGTAAGTTTGTATAAGATAAATTTCATTATAAATGTATTTTAAATGTTTTGATATTGTATAAACTGTGATTATGAGAATATGGACACATTCGACAATTATTCGATGACGATTCAGCATTTGAAATCCCGGTTGAACCTTAGGAATAGATTTTGATACTAGTGACATGCCATTAGAGGATTAATGTGATTATGTGATCCGGGTGCCAGTCCTGTACATCCTACTAGTGGCTGAGTATACGACATGTGTTTCGGATACTTGACAGCTTGTGTGAGCAGCACCGTGTAGCTACGTCTTGACCCACAGCTTGTGTGAGTAGGCCTATTGATAGCTCCAATGTGAGCAGTCTATGCGATATAAGATTGAGTTGGCTTCGGGCAATGATATTGGCACATAGTGTGTGAGGTTTTCAAGTATTCGATAGTATTCCAAATGGTTCAACGGGTAAATGCGTGATTGTGTATGAGATTGATACGAGATGGTATAGGTATATACATGAACTGTATAAGTTTAAATCGAAGAAGTTGTGAAGTTATATATAAGATTATGATTGAAAAATATGAAAGGTTTGTTAGTTGCATGAATTATATGTTGATATGTTCAAATTGATGATTTGAATATTCACGTTTAGATTGAATTTATTTCATACGAGCTTACTAAGCTATAAAGCTTACTTTGTTTTTTTTTCCATGTTTTATAGTGACTTTAAAGCTAGCTCAGACACAGGGATCGTCGAAGAAATCATCACACTATCCAACTATCAATTTGGTACTTTTGAGCTTATGTTTTAAGTATATCGCATGTATAGAAATTTTGGTCATTTTGGTTATGTGTTGGAAGTAAATTTAGCCATTTGAATTGGCTTGTAAATGTATATGTTTTTGGTTTGTATATATAGCCATGAGTGATGGCTCATTTTGGGTTGTTTTGATATTTTGAATCATGTATATATATGGCTTAGATTATGAGTTCATGGATAGATATATGATAGTTGTGTGATGCTTAATGGTAATAGGCATTATGTGTATCAAATGGTTGATCTGTGAATATTGGTTTGATTGGAAAATTAAGCTAAATGATTCATATTTGAAAGTGTTTACTTAATTGAATTGTAAATGTAAATTTGGTATGAATGGTAGGATATGTTTTGAGATTAGTGTGTATAGAAAATGGGAGTATTGAATGTGCATGATTTATGTTTGAATTGGTTGAATTGAAATGCCTATTGATGTTATGTATTGGTTCCTTTGAATTTGATGTAGGTGAGCACAAGTAAAATGGCTTAGTAAATAGCCTATTTCTATCCACACGAGCAGAGACACAGGTGTGTGTCTTAGCCGTGTGTGATACACAGTTAGGATACATGGCCGTGTGTCCCTTGGTGTTGAATTAGAAACCAAGTCAGTATGCTCCACACGACCTCACACACGGGCATGTGACTTGGCCATGTGGCATAAGTCAGTATACCCTACAAGTTTGGTACAGCCTAGCACACGGCATGGCACATGGCCATATTTAGAGCATACGGGCTAGCCAAACAAACGTGTATCTTGGCCGTGTGACCCAATTCAGTGAGTTACACAGGGTCGGACACAAGCTGGGACACGGCCATGTGCTCCCATTTCAAATGTCCACACGGACTTTGAAAAGGGCGTGTCTTTGGCTGTGTAAGAGACACGGCCGGGCCACACGGGCGTATGTCCTTTGTTTTTGGGAGAATTATCTAATTGTTCAAAAATTTTCCAAAGTAATCGGTTTTGTCTCGAACCACTCTTAATGCATGTTTAGGGCCTCGTAGGCTCGAATTAGGGACAAAATGTTTGGTTGTGAATGAAATGTATATGATTTGATTTATTATATGTGAAATGTATGTTTAATTATGGTATAAATTTGATAATGTTCCGTAACCCTATTCTAGAATTGAATACGGGTGAGGGGTGTTGCATTTGTTGGTATCAGAGTTACGGTTTAGTCGATTCTCAGACTAACGTAACGTGTGTGAGAGTCTAGCTATACATGCCATATATAAAATGTGATAGTGTGATGACTCTTGACAATTTTAAAATGTGTTTTCGTATAGTAAATGGATTCCAATCGAGTTGTAGCTGACGATGTAAAGAGTAACGTGCCAACTCCCACTCAAGGGACAGTTCCATCTGATTTTAGACTTGTGTTGAGTAGTCACGGTAGAGAGGCTAAAGAAGCCTTTTTCCAAATGATGAACGAGTGATTCACACAATATGTCCAGACAAATCCAGCTGCTCAACAACCTTCACCCTCACCTAATCCCCAACCGGTTCTCGTGGCTCCTCAAGTTGTGGAACTTCAATGACTGAATAAGCCGCTAGTTGATAAAATTAGAAAACACGGGCTAAAGAGTTCACCTACCATTGATGATGTTTCTGAGCTAGCTCAATTTTTCCTTGAAAACACTATTTGGATATTTGATGAACTATCTTGTACTTAAGCTAAGTGTTTAAAATCTGTCATATCGTTATTGAAGGACAATGCGTACCAATGGTGGAATACTCTAGTATCAATGATACCGAGAGAAAGAGTGACCTGGGAATTCTTTCAGTACATAAGTCAGAGATTTCTTGATAAAAAACAAAAAGAGTTTTTAGAATTGAAACAAGTCCGAATGACTGTGACTGAGTACAAAAGAGAATTTGTACAGTTGAGCAAGTATGCTTAGGATTATGTTTCTACTAAGGAAATCATGTGTAAATGGTTCGCTGATGGGTTGAAAGAGGATATTAAGCTTCTAGTCAGAATTCTAGAATTGAAAGAATTTGTTCTCCTAGTTGATAGAGCTTGTAAAGCCGAGGAGCTTAGCAAAGAAAAGAGAAAAGTAGATTCAGAGACTAGAGACTCGAGAAAAAGGTTTATGAATAAGCCATATCAATCTTTGTCAAAGAAATTCAGAGATTCGTTCACTTGTCCAAATGTTTCAATCGGGTATTCGAATAGAGATCATGGAAAGCAATACTCAAGTCCTAAAGCTCAAGCTACATCGGTCTCGAGTGTTAGCAGTGTGAGAAACTATAGACCTGAATGTCAACAATGTGAAAGACGACATCCTGGTGAATATAGAATGAATAATCAGGCTTGTTTTAAATGTGGTTCACAAGATCATTTCATACGGGATTGCCCAGCACTAGTAGAGAAAAATAATATTCAAAATGCAAGATCGGGTAACACAGCCACTAGAGGGAGACCACCAAGAATTGTGGGAAATGAAAATGGTAATCATGGTACTAAAGAGATTCTATAGTACGATCCAAGGCAGGAGCACCTGCTAGAGCTTATGCTATTCGTGCTCGTGAAGAGGCGTCGTCACCCAATGTTATCACTAGTACATTTTCTCTTTACGACACTAATGTGATTGCCTTAATTGATCCTGGATCAACTCATTGGTATATCTGTATGAATTTAGTGTTTAGTAAGAATTATTTCTATTGAGTCTACTGAGTTTGTGATTAAAGTATCGAACCCCTTAGGCAAGTATGTGCTAGTTGATAAAGTTTGCAAGAACTGTCCTTTAATTACTCAGGGTTACTATTTTCCTACAGATTTGATGCTTTGCCATTTGATGAGTTTGATATAATGCTGGGTATGGATTGGTTGACTCTGCATGATGCTGTTGTGAATTGTAGACAAAAGATTATTGAATTGAAATGCCGGAATAGTGAAATCATTTGAATTGAATCGAATGAATTGCCTGTTGTGATTTCGTCTATGTCAGCTCAGAGATGTGTGAGAAAAGGGTGCGAAGCTTATCTTGCTTATGTTTTAGATGCAAAAGTGTCTAAATCGAAGATTGAATCAGTCTCCGTGGTCTATGAATATCTGGATAAATTTCCAGAAGAATTACCAGGGCTGCCACCGATTAGAGAGGTTGAATTTGCTATTGAGTTTGTATCGGGAACGTCACTGATATATATAGCTTCGTACAGAATGGCTCTGACAGAATTGAAAGAGTTGAAATCTCAGTTGCAAGAGTTAACGGACATAGGTTTTGCACGACCTAGTTTTTCACCCTAGGGTGCGCCAGTAATGTTTGTAAAGAATAAAGGCCGGTCAATGAGAATATGTATTGATTATCGACAGCTCAATAAGGTTACAATAAAGAACAAGTATCCGCTGTCGAGAATAGATTATTTATTTGACCAGTTGAAATGTGAAACAGTGTTTTCGAAGATTAATTTGAGGTCTGGTTATTATCAGTTACGAGTTAAAGACTCAGATGTGCCAAAAACTGCATTTAGAACAAGGTACAAACATTATGACTTTCTTGTTATGCCTTTTAGATTGACTAATGCTCCTATAATCTTCATGGATTTGATGAACTAGATTTTTAGACTGTATTTAGACTTTAACACCCCTCGCCCGTATCCCTCGCCGGAACAGGGTTCGAGGTGTTGCCCGACTTAAACTCAGTCAATCACACAAAAACAATGCCGAAAAATTTCAATCAATTTAAAACTTTTCTTTTCACATGCAATCTGTCCCATATATGGGCTTACGAGGCCCAAAACATCATTAGCCAACACCTTTGGCTAAATTATAATATCAAATACTCAACATTAAAACCCTATACATGCCATAGACTCGAAATACTAGGATTTACTTACACCAATAGCGTGAGCTCGACAGTGTGATAATATCTCCGGCGAACTCCAACCCGAGTAGGTAACCGAAGTCAATAATCTATAAAACAGAGGAATGTAACAACGGAGTAAGCTTTCATAAGCTTAGTAAGTCTTAAGCAATGCAAACAAATAAACGCAATTATACTTTGATTATTCAATTTCTTAAGTGGCCATATTCTAGGTATATTGCCATCTGGCCGAATACACACAAACACATAATGCACGTTTAGCATTCTTATCACACTTAATCTGAATTCGTATAACATAATTAAATTGAATACTTTCACATACTTTCACACCCTGACTCGGTGTATCATGATCATAGATATAGTTATAACATTTATTCACGTATGTATCACAATGCACGCTTATGATTCATTGCAGATCAAACTCACATATGAGTACATAATGCGTACCTGGCCCACTTAACGTACTGAATGTATTCATTTGTCAACCTAACACGAGGTACCTTAGTCATGGACTTTTCTCAAATCACCGGCATTTCGCCTGTTAGGCTCGAGGCCCGATATCAGTTCACCGGTATTATAGCCTGCTAGGCTCGAAGGCCCGAATAGTATCTCACCAGCATTATAGTTTGCTAAGCTCAAAGGCCCGAATAATGAAGTCAACAAGTTCCATATAACATATTCATATCAGTTAAGTACTAACATCATTCGAACGTATATAATTATACATCTCAAACACTTTTCTTTCATCTCATTTTCACACTTAGCATTTGATAGCTTATGCATAACATTTCACTCACGTTCATTTCAAACTTATCATTCGATTATAAAAGCATATTGCATTTTTACCAACATGTTATACTTGCCATTAGGCCATATAAGCATGATACAATACACTATCATTTCATCTTTAACATTCGGCTAAACCCTTATCTTACAAGGAACACCGAATTCACATAACATATCATTTCACCGGCATTACGCCTGCTAGGCACGAAGGCCTGAATACACATCACAGGCACGAAGCCTGCTAGGCACGAAGGCCCGAATACACATCACCAGCACGAAGCCTGCTAGGCACAAAGGCCCAAATACACATCACCGGCACTAAGCCTGCTAGGCACGAAGGCCCGAATACACATCACCGGCACTAAACCTGCTAGGCACGAAGGCCCGTATATAATACCAGCACTACGCCTGCGGGATTTATCCTGGATATAATACCAGCACAAAGCCTACGGGATTTAACCCGAATACACATCAAATATCATGCATATTTAATCATATATTAATACATCTCATTCAACATATCACATTCGTAGTCATTTGCAACATTCGGGTATAAGCTCCATATGAACACCATCGTTTACATTTCGGTTCAAAAGTCATTCATAAATATCACATATCCATTTCACCATTCAAACTTAACCCGTAGTGACCATTCGACTATAAGTCATATACATAAATTATTTATCGCACAACTTAATTCAAGTAGAACCAAAAGGTCACGATTCATCTAATATATACATATTGCTCACTGATTCACACACAACCTTTCAAATTAGCAATTATAAGATGGTTCCGCACATAGCCCATCCTTATCGATAATTTACGATGGTTTTACCCTTACTCACATCTATGTCATAGGCATTTTTACCTATGCTTCGCATTTCACATTCATGATTCAATTCCAATCGATTTAACATGCATAAGTACATATCACATACCTTAATAATTTACTTTACGGAACGAATCCACACATCGTATTAGCCCATAGTCTTATAGCACCACACTTTTAATAGTTTACCTCATCGAAGTTCACATTTAATCACTTTAGTGCCAAGCCA
Source organism: Gossypium hirsutum (assembly GCF_007990345.1). Lineage (NCBI taxonomy): Eukaryota > Viridiplantae > Streptophyta > Magnoliopsida > Malvales > Malvaceae > Gossypium > Gossypium hirsutum. Next base: position 37,988,393 of record NC_053433.1, read on the forward strand.
TATTCGGCTACCACAAAGGACTAATAATAATAATTTTATACACATCATGGTTTCCTTTAGGTATTTAATAATCACAAATCGTGATATCTCCACCAGCACATATACGGCACAGTTTATTCATTGTAACACTCATTTAGTGCATCAAATTTCCAAATCCAATTCAACTTAAGCATAATAGCCATAACCGGCTTATACCCTTAAATCATTACATATTCGGCACATTAACTAAATAAAATTTACATTCCCTTTTCCATATTAATTTAACTCTTGGGCATATAAAAAGGAATCAAGCTTAAACACTTAAGAACTTACCTTGAATGTTGCCGAACGATTACAACGGCTATTCGATTACTTTCTCTTTTCCCTTCCGAATTTGCCCCTCTATGCTCTTGAGCTTAAATTCAACAATTTTAAACTTAGTCATTATTCGACTTTCACACATACAGATCATAGTAAGCTTATAAGAAATCAATAAGCAACTCATTAACAAATTTTTGTTAATGTTTACCACATAATTATAATTTCACTGCAAGCTATCTTCTTGAGCAGCAGTCACTAAATCATTTATAACTGGAGCTACAAAACTCAAAATCAACTGCCGTTAATTTTCCCTGAAAATAGACTCATATATATTCTATCCATAAAATTTTCAAAAATTTTGGTTTGGCCAATCAATACCAGATTTTTCTTAAATTTTCCCTTCTTTCACTGTTTGACTAATCTGACCACTCTACACTACGAATCAAATTTCTCATTGTACAGAATTCAAAATATGTTCTCGTTTATTTCATTTGAAACTAGACTCATTAAGGAGTCTAAGCCTGTAAACTTTATCTTGTAACCATTTTTTTTTACAATTTATAATGATTCTGTAAAAACAAAACAGAGGATCTAGAAGTCATTTTGACCCTGTCCCACATCACTTCAATTATTTCATTATCGGAAATTCTTTTTCTTACACGGTTTCTTTTATAAGAAACTAGACTCATTAAGCTTTAATTACATAATTTATTCAGATTCTAACTCATTTCCCTCAATTTATGGTGATTTTCCAAAATCACATTACAGCTGCTGTCTCAAGCAGATTTATTACAATATACTAATTCACAACTCTTTACATTCATATTATTAAGCAAACATAGTTATGCAACCAAAACACAAATCATATATACCTTGTAATATGCATATCAAGATAATTAGGTTACTTAACACCTAACTCACATAGACAAAGTACATATAACCTTAATGTCCAAATATTAATACCACCCAAAATTCTTATGACTTAACCCTTAACCCCATTTTGCCGAATATTCATTAAATATTTAGTTCACATACACATACATCAACGATTTGAAAATTTCCTTTAACCAAACATACATTTGGCAATGGTCACAACGACTTAACAAGTCTTAGAAACATTCTTTAACATTTTAACTTCATCTTATTACCCCCAAAGACCGAATGTACATATATATAAAATAATAATAATAATAATGCCGAATGCCATTAACTAATAAAGCCACACACAAAACTTATATACAAAATTCATCCTTACATAGCCTATAGCTCATTAGGCCATTCATCACTCAAACCTAACAAAGCTTCATATCAAACTCCTATGACCGAGCACACATATACTTACATTCCAATACTCATAACATTCAAAATCACATTCTAAATAAAAGAATCATGAACAATGCCGAATCCTTAGGTGTTCTATCATCTAATTTACTCAATTCAACACATCGAAACAACATTTGTTCAAGACATCAAGCATTTTTTTATTTTTAGCTATTACATATATGAGCATTAAAAATTCATATTTTTAGCAAGATCAATTTCTTTCCTCAACACATTCTTCATCAAAACTTAAAGGAAATAATCAAATTCCTTCTTTGATAACCATAGCCGAATGCTCATCCATCCATCAAAATTTAAAATTTAGCATGGGCTAAGTACGAACCATGATGATTAACCTAAAACAAGCTAAAATTTCACAACTTTAACACAATATACTAACCTTCTTAAGCCTTCAAATGACCGAAAGTCTTCCCCCTTTTCTTTCTTCAATATTTTCTTTCCCCAATTTCGGCAATCAAGATAAAAGATGAACATCCATTTTTTTGTCATCTTTTATTGTTTTACTAATTAATTTATTTCAAAAATAAAGCCATCACTTATTATAATACTAAAATAAAACATATATTATACATCAACCATCATTTATGGCAGGCCACTAAACAAAATTGGTCCATTTGACATGCAAATCCCTCATGTCATCATTTCATGCATTATTTGGTACTTTAGAATTTACCTATCACACTTTCAAGTTTTATCACATGAGTCCTATCTTATAAATTTCACATACAAATGACCAGATTAAAGCATGAAACTTTCACACCTGCATTTACACATATAATAAACACAGAATTTAACAGTTAATTATTTTTATGACTTGGTTTTGTGGTCACGAAACCACTTTCCGACTAGGGTCAAATTAGGGCTGTCACATAGACAGATTCATTATTTTATTCATTAACGACATTCTAATCTATTCATGAAATGAGTCTGAGCACGCCGAGCATTTGAGAATTGTGCTACAAACTTTAAGAGATAAGAAATTGGTTGCTAAATTCAGCAAATGTGAATTCTGGCTCGGAGAAGTCAGATTTTTGGGGCACATTGTTTCAGAGGAAGGTATAAGAGTTAATCCGAGCATGATTTTAGCAATTGTTGACTGGAAACCACCGAGAAATATATCTGAATTCAGAAGTTTTCTGGGGTTAGCTGGTTATTATCGACGTTTTGTAAAAAGGTTCTCGGTGATTGCTACACCTATGACCAGATTGCTACAAAAAGATGTGAAATATGAGTGGTACGAGAAAGGTCAACAAAGTTTCGATCAGTTGAAAGCATTGTTAACTGAGGTACCAATTTTTGTTCACCCTAAGTCAGGTAAAGAGTTTGTGATTAACAGCGACCGGTCATTGAATGGTTTGGGTTATGTTTTGATGCAAGAAGGAAAAGTTATAACTCATGCCTCTAGACAGTTGAAACCTCATGAAAAGAACTATCCAACGCATGATTTAGGGTTGGTTGATATTGTGTTTGCATTGAAATCTGGCGACATCATTTATACGGTGAAAAATGCCACATCATTATCGATCACAAAAGTTTAAAGTATATAATGACTCAGAAAGATTTAAGTTTGTGACAACGGATATGGCTCGAGCTATTGAAAGATTATGAGTTAGTAATTTATTATCATCCGGGGAAAACAAATGTAGTCGCTAATGCTTTGAGTAGAAAACCTTTGTTTGCTTTGAGAGTGATGAATACTCAGCTAAGCTTGTTTAATGATGGTTCAATTTTAGCAGAGTTGAAAGCTAAACTGGTTTTTCTACAACAAATTTGTGAAGCTCAAAAGTGTGATACTAAATTACAAGCTAAAAGAATGCAAGTCGACTAGTGATTCTGACTATCAAATCGGATCTGATGATTGCTTAACCTTCTGAGGTAGAATCTGTGTACCAAAGAAGTCTAAGCTCATTCAGAAAATTTTGAACGAAGCACATATTGGTTGTTTATCTATTCACCTAGGAAGTACCAAAATGTACAATGATTTGAAACAATTGTATTGGTGGTCGGGTATGAAACGAGACATTTTAGAATTTGTATCGGGATGTTTGCTGTGTCAGTAAGTTAAAGCTGAACATCAAGTGCCTTAAAGATAACTTCAGCCTGTGATGGTACCAGAATGGAAATGAGATAGAGTTACGATGGATTTCATATCGGGTTTGCCTCTGTCTCTGTAAAAGAAAGATGCTATCTGGGTTGTGATCGTGTGATTTCGTGATAGGTTTTAAATATTTATAATTACTCGTTCTTGAACTAACTATTATCGCAATGTAGGCAAGTGCACCTATCGAACAGTAGTATAGTTTTAGCAAGATCAGATTGTCGAACCCAAATGAACTAAAAGTACTAGTAATGACTGTCTTTTTATTATCTAGCCTAAGAATAAAGAGGTTTTTGTTTTAACTAACTAATTATCTAAACTAAGAACGCACAGAGAATGGAATTGGGGAATTGCTTTTGGAAAAATCGATTGAATGAAGACAATACCTAAGGAAAAATCCACTAGACTGTATTTGTTATTCTGGCTCTGAATCGGACGATTTATTCATTTAACTTGTTCCGTAGAGATCCCTAAGTTATGTTATTATCCCTATTCAAGACTAATAACGTCTAATCCCTAAATTGAATAACCGAGACTTTTCTCTAATTAACACTCTAGGGTTACATTAACTCGATCTATGGATCCCCTTATTAGGTTTCACCCTAATCCGGCAAAATTTTGTCACCCTATGTCTAGGCACACAATTAACTCCGCTTAATTATGAAAAATGTACTCTTAAACAGGGTCTATTCCTCCTCTAAATAAGAGCTTATCTTGGATCAGTATCCTAGGATATCAAAACAAGAATTAAGAACACATAATTAAGAACAAGTCAAATATTTATCATATAATTCAGAAACTAATAACAAGATTCGTCTTAGGTTTCATTCCCCTTAGGTATTTAGGGGATTTAGTTTATAACTAAATAAGAAAACATCTCAGAATAATAAAGAATACAAAACATAAAGAAAACCCAAAAATCCTGAAGGGGAATTGAAGAGAGATCTTTAGTCTTGATGATGAATCCAGCTTCTGAGATGTATTTATAGGCTTTGGAATGCCTAAAAGCCCCCAAAATTAGCCTTTTCCGAATTGGACTCAACTTGGGCTCGGTAGGGACACGCCCGTGTATGATTACTTCATGCCATGCTCGAGCCTGCCAAATTGACACGGCCATGTAGTCTGCCCGTGTAAGGAGGTCCAGCTTGTGTTGATTTCGTACTTTGGCCCATTTTCTCCGTTTTTGGCCCTTTTCTCGTTCCTTTTGCTCTCCTATGCTCTCCTAACTGTAAAACATGAAATTAAAGCATTAGGAGCATCGAATTCACCAATTCCAATGGAAAATCATGCATAAAATGCGTTAAACATGGGGTAAAAATATGTACAATTTACGGTTTATCAAATACCCCCACACTTAAGCATTTGCTTGTCCTCAAGCAAAATTCTCAACTCATAATCAAAATAAATTCTTCTCAACTTATAGTTTCTATCGATAATATCTCAGAATAATCCATAGGTAATCATACATTGAGAATTCAACTAAAAGAACATAAAAGTTTCAAACATTCCAAGTTGAGTATTTAATCATGCAAACATAGGTGTCTCTCCTCATTTAAGTAATTACCTTTAATTCAGAATACCACAGAGTTTCACATCCTCACTACAAATTCACTCAAATCACTCGAGGTGTTTAAGGACAATAAATGAAGCACTCAATAGTCAATAATGAAAAGTTATTACCATAAGCTTGCATGAAAATCAAATCTCCACCACTATAATTTAAGATGATACATCAATCAAAAGGTCTTTAGAGGGTTGTAATGAGGTTTGGTTAGGGGGTGTGGTCACAAGCTGAAAAAAAGGATTAGAATCGAGATTGAATTGAAAAATTACCTAACTAGAAAAAGAGCCAATCATCACTTGCGTACAACAGAGCTTCTTCTCAGACTAAGGGATTTAACTTCTGAAGCTTACAAATAGAAGATCACTACTAATATGTATACATTTTTTTTAAGAACACATTAAATTACAGAGTAGAATAAAACATAGCTAAGCAATTATTTCAATTCAAATCTGGGACAAAAATGGGGCTTAAATTAATTTAGGGGATTTCAACAATAATAGGTTAAAAGTTAATATTAAGGGTAATACAAGAAATGACTGGTTAGGCTCAAGGGGGATTCACTGGGGGTTAATTGTGGAGGTAGGCTTTTCATGGCATGAGTGGGTTAATCCTAAGTGCCTTAATCATTTTGACATATCAAATCAAATGGTGTGGTCTCAACATGAATAATCAAGCAAGTTCTAGAATAACAGTTCACTACTGATGCACTCAAAGCAATAATAAAAGCGAGCATGAAAGAATTAATAGATGCTCAAAAGGCTCAAAAATCTCACAAAAATTATGGCTTTTTGATGTTTAAAACTTGTGAATCCCAACTCAAAGTAATACCTAAACTTTGGGGAAACAACCTAAGATTTAAATTCTTAAAAATCAACTTATCATGCTTGATTCTCTAATGTCTTAAAGTTTAAACAATCAATGCATAAATGCCTATGTTTTAATTCAATATATATCAATCAAAATCATAAATCAATCAAAATTTATCCTAAATATGATAGGAGAGCTTTTCAAGAGAACAAGGCAGTCATTCAGGGATTTTTCTGATAATGAAATAAATACCCCCCACAATTAAGATGTACATTGCCCTCAATGTACAAAGATAGATATTAGAATATGAAAATAAGATAGGGAGAGAAGTGAAACTTCCTGTATGATGAATTCCTCGAACTATAGTTCTGGAGGTTAATCGGTTCGAGAGTGGAGGAGGATACTTCGGCAGTCGTAGAGGTTCATTAGGCCATAAGTCCTGTGCCAAAACGATATTATCTCTAGTGGTAGCTATGGTCGTGGGCGAGCAGGACATGGCAGTTGTGGAGAACCTTTCCCGGTGGAGTTTTAGTTCCTATGTGATGATGAGCTTAAGAGCTCTATATAACTGTGATAAAATCAGGAACTTTTTAGGGGATATTAGGAAGAATAATTACTCAAAAAGAAATAACCGAAATTAATAATTTAAAATAGAATTTCTAAAATATAATAAAAATAAAAAGTAGTTTTAATAAAAATTAAAAACATAAAATAATAAATAAATGTTTTTAAACATCTTCATCGCTGGATGGTTCGCAAGGTGGGACTGGCGATGAGATGTGGAGGTGCTGACAAATCTACTGTAGAGTAGCATCAATGTTGTCAAATCATTGAAAACACTGCTACTCGAATCGAGTGAGGCGCTCAGAGATGTCAGCATATGAAGCTGCCGCATGAACTGGACGAGAGGGTGATAGTGGCTGAGTCGGTGGATCCTCGTGCTGCGGATGGACATCATCAGCATATGAGGTTTTTCTAATCTCAATTTAACACGGAATGTATGATAACTAACCTAGGAATGCAAATTAAATGATAGACATTGGCATGGTAATAGCATGAGAATAAGCATAGTAATGTCATGGGTATAAGGTGTTCCTAATAACTTGATTTAACACGAATGTATGATAACTAACCAAAGAATGCAAATTAAATGATAGAAAAATGAAAAATAGTTCAAAATATTTGAATATTATGTTGATAATAAGCATTAGAAATAAGTAAAATAGAAGTGAAAGCAGTAAACAAACGCTAAGGCAAAGAGATTGAGTGTCAAAAATGAAGTGGGAAGCAGTGCACGGGTGTGGCAGGGAGGCCGAGTGGAGTTGCAGCTGATAGGGTTAGGGTTTTTGAATGGGGAAGAAAGTGAATACTGCAGGGTATTTATAGATTTCGGGCCACACGGCCAGGGCACACGCCCGTGTTCCCCAATTTCAGCCCGTGTGATTCGCGAATTTCGAATTTGGGCACATCTGACATTTAGTACGCGCCCGTGTTCCTTGGGCATGTAGGTGACACGGCCATGTCGTACGGTCGTGTCTGGCATTGTACGCTTCTCCCACACCTGTGTCAGAAATCCCCACGCCTGTGTCAATCTAACAGGTTCGACCATGGGTGTTAGACACGGGTGTGTCACACGCCCGTGCTAGTTTCTCAGTTTCAACCACGGGTCTTCCACACGAGCGTGTCGCACACCCGTGTTGTTTTGGCAGGCTCGACCACGGCCATGTCACACGGTTGTGGCATTTTATCGTAGCCCGTGTTTGGGAAAATCCTTGCCCTATTTTCACACGTCCATAAGCACGCCCGTGTGCTTGGCCGTGTCTTTGTGGAAAACCTGTATTTGAGAGCTCCGTTAGTAAGTTAGATGTTGAAGACTAAATTTTTAAAGAAGTTAATACAGGTGAACTCACACTCCGTGTGGGAGACAAAACAATCACCCTTCAAGCTCGCAATTCTAGCAACACATCTGGAATTGAAGGTGAGCGTTTAACCCATTCTCCTAGAACTGACAATATGGTACAACCTACTTTATAGGAAATGAGTTTGAAGGAAGCACATGAGTCATTCTTAAGCAATAGCAAAGGACCTGTTCATGAAGATTGAAGATTACAAATCGAGAAACTCAATGAATGGCGGACGCATAAACCAAGAACACTCGACAAACCAAATCTATGACAGAATGAGCTCAATACCTTTCCAAATCAACTTAATATTGGAATAGAGTCTTATTAGATTCCACAGATCCCCACATTGTCTCTACCACACCGAATGAAGAAATCCCTCTTACGGTACTTAGTATCTTTCCATTCGGTACGGTCGAGGTAAGGCACCCCAAGTTCGACACTTTTAAGGTAAACAACACCCGTTTAAAACCTTATTTTGATGAGATTGATGACAGGAATAAGGAGTATAAACTCCACAAACCACCATGATTATTTCACGGAGAGGTAAGTCAAGCTTAGACTATAAATAAGCGCTTTTCGGGAGGCGACCCGCGCACCAACTGTATTAACTTCTTTAAAAATTTAGTCTTCAACATCTAACTTACTAACGGAGCTCTCAAATACAGGTTTTCCACGGAGACACGGCCAAGCACACGGGCGTGCTTATGGACGTGTGAAAATAGGGCAAGGATTTTCCCAAACACGGGCTACGATAAAATGCCACAACCGTGTGACATGGCCGTGGTCGAGCCTGCCAAAACAACACGGGTGTGCGACACGCTCGTGTCGAAGACCCGTGGTTGAAACTGAGAAACTAGCACGCCCGTGTGCTTGGCCGTGTCTCTGTGGAAAACCTGTATTTGAGAGCTCCGTTAGTAAGTTAGATGTTGAAGACTAAATTTTTAAAAAAGTTAATACAGTTGGTGCTCGGGTCGCCTCCTGAAAAGCGCTTATTTATAGTCTAAGCTTGACTTACCTCTCCGTTAAATAATCATGGTGGTTTGAGGAGTTTATACTCCTCATTCCTGTCATCAATCTCATCAAAATAAGGTTTTAAACGGGTGTTTTTTACCTTAAAAGTGTCGAACTTGGGGTGCCTTACCTCGACCGTACCGAATGGAAAGATACTAAGTACCGTAAGAGGGATTTCTTCATTCGGTGTGGTAGAGACAATGTGGGGATCTGTGGAATCTAATAAGACTCTATTCCAATATTAAGTTGATTTGGAAAGGTATTGAGCTCATTCTGTCATAGATTTGGTTTGTCGAGTGTTCTTGGTTTATGCGTCCGCCATTCATCGAGTTCCTCGATTTGTAATCTTCGATCTTCATGAACAAGTCCTTTACTATTGCTTAAGAATGACTCATGTGCTTCCTTCAAACTCATTTCCTATAAAGTAGGTTGTACCATATTGTCAGTTCTAGGAGAATGAGTTAAACGCTCACCTTCAATTCCAGATGTGTTGCTAGAATTGCGAGCTTGAAGGGTGATTGTTTTGTCTCCCACACGGAGTGTGAGTTCACCTGTGCCAACATCAATAATCATTTTAGCAGTTGCTAAAAAGGGTCTTCCCAGAATTAAAGGAGTGTTGCTATCCTCCTCTATATCTAGAAAATAAAGTCAACGGGAAATATAAATTTATCGATTTTAACTAGTACATTTTCAATAATACCCCTAGGGAACCTTATTGTTTTATATGCTAATTGAATGCTCATCCTAGTTTGTTTGGGTTTCTCGAGACCTAATAGCTTAAACATTTTGTAGGGCATGACGTTAATACTAGCCCCTAAATCAGCTAATGCATTATTAACATCTAAACTACCAATTAAGCAAGGAATTGTAAAACTCCCTGGATCTTTTAGTGTGTTCGGTAGTCTATTTTGGAGAATAGCTGAGCAAACTGCGTTTAGCTCCACATGCGATGCCTTGTCCAACTTTCGCTTATTTGCTAAAAGTTCCTTTAAAAATTTCATTGTGTTTGGCATCTGCGATAAGGCTTCAATAAACGGTAAGTTAATATGTAATTTTTTTAAGAGCTTAAGGAATTTACCAAATTGTCCATCTGAGCGATCTTTCCTTGTCGTGTTGGGGTATTGCACACAAGGTTTATATTCGACATTCACCGTTTTGTTTTTAGTTTTATCTACCTCACCTTGACCTTTGCTTACCACAGTTTCTTGCCTCGGTTCTGGTTCAGGCTCAACAACTCCTTCTTCATCTTGAATACTAATTGCGTTGAGCTGTTCCCTTGGGTTGGGTTTAGTATTACTTGGCAAGCTACCTTGTGGTGGTTCAAAAATTAGTTTGGAAAGATGGCTTATCTGAGTTTCGAGCCCTTGGATCGACGCTTGTTGATTTTTAAGTGCTGTCTCGGTGTTCTGGAAACGAGTTTTTGACACCAAAATAAACTTTGAGCGCATCTCTTCAAGGTTCGGCTTCTTTTCCTATTGGTATGGTGGTTGTCGGTAGCCTAGAGGTGGCTGTGGTCTTTGATTTCCTTGACTTCTCCACGAGAAATTGGGGTGGTTCCTCCAACCTGTATTGTAAGTGTTACTAAATGGATTTTTTTGAGGTCGAGGATTATTACCCATGTAGTTTAATTGCTCGTTATCCATGTTGTGGCCATAAGGTTGGTATTCCGAATGGCTTGTTCCACCTCCACTTACTTCTCACTGCATTACTGGGTGAACCTGTGAAGAACTAAGAAAACCATCAATCTTTTTATTTAAGAGTTCTACCTGATTAGAGAGCATGGTGACCGAATCAACATTATAAACGCCGGCTATTTTCGTTGGCTTTGTCCTAATGACTTGCCACTGATATTTATTCAGTGACATCTCCTCTATAAACTCATAGGCATCTTCAGGTGTTTTATTATTGATGATTGCGCCAGCAGCTACGTCAACCATTTGTCAAGTCGAAGGATTCAGGCCATTATGGAACGTTTAAACCTGTAGCCAAAGCGGTAACCCATGGTGAGGGCACCTTCTCAAAAGGTCCTTGTATCTCTCCCATGCATCGTAGAGTGTTTCTAGATCCATTTGCACAAAAGAAGAGATATCATTACGTAATTTAGCCATTTTAGTCGAAGGAAAATATTTTAGTAAAAATTTTTTGGTCATTTGTTCCAAAGTAGTAATTGACCCTCGTGGTAACGAGTTCAACCACTGTTTAGCTTTGTTCCTCAATGAAAAAGGGAATAACCGAAGATGAATGGCATCATCAGAGACACCATTAATTTTAAATGTATCGTATAGTTCTAAAAATTTGGCTAAATGAGCGTTGGGATCCTCACCCTGCAAACCATCAAACTGAACAAATTGTTGTATCATTTGAATAGTGTTAGGTTTTAATTCAAAAGTATTTGCAGCTACAGCAAGTCTAACTATGCTCAATTCAGTTCCTGTTAAAGAAGGTTTAGCATAATTATACATAATGCGTGGAGCAGGATTTTGATTAACCGTAATTGCAGGAGGTCGCTGATTGCCTTGGTTTTCAGCCATCTCTTCGGTTGGGGGTTTAGTATCGTCTTCTTGCTCGTTCTTTGTGTATCTTAAGCTTCGCCTTATTTCTCTTTGACTTTTGTGAACTATATGATCGATTTCTTCATTAAAAAGTAATGGTCCTGACGGATTTCTTCTAGTTATAAACTATAAAACCTGCCAAGAAAAGGAATAAGTAAATTAATAAATAATAATAAATTAAAGTGCACGAAAATAAATGGCTAAAGTAATAAAAATTGAGTGTTCCTAATATTTTAGTTCCCCGCAACGGCGCCAAAAACTTGATCGCGTGATTTCGTGATAGGTTTTAAATATTTATAATTACTCATTCTTGAACTAACTATTATCATGATGTAGGCAAGTGTACCTATCGAATAGTAGTATAGTTTTAGCAAGATTGGATTGTCAAACCCAAAGGAACTAAAAGTACTAGTAATGACTATCTTTTTATTATCTAGCCTAAGAATAAAGAGGTTTTTGTTTTAACTAACTAATTATCTAAGCTAAGAATGCACATAGAATGAAATTGGGGAATTGCTTTTGGAAAAATCGATTGAATGAAGACAATACCTAAGGAAAAATCCACCTAGATTGTACTTGTTATTCTAGCTCCGAATCAGACGATTTATTCATTGAACTTGTTTCGTAGAGATCCCTAAGTTATGTTATTATCCCTATTCAAGACTAATAACGTCTAATCCCTAGATTGAATAACCGAGACTTTTCTCTAATTAACACTCTAGGGTTGCATTAACTCAATCTATGGATCCCCTTATTAGGTTTCACCCTAATCCGGAAAAATCTTGTCACCCTATGTGTAGGAACGCAATCAACTCCGCTTAATTATGACAAATGTACTCTTAACAGGGTTTATTCCTCCTCTGAAAAAAAGTTTATCTTGAATCGGTATACTGGGATATCAAAACAAGAATTAAGAACACATAATTAAGAACAAGCCAAATATTTATCATACAATTCAGAAACTAATAACAAGATTCGTCTTAGGTTTCATTCCCCTTAGGTATTTAGGGGATTTAGTTAATAACTAAATAAGAAAACATCTCAAAATAATAAAGAATACAAAACATAAAGAAAACCCAAACTCCTGAAGGGGAATTAAAGAGAGATATTCAGTCTTGATAATGAATCTGGCTTCTGAGATGAATCAATCGGCTTTCTTGGAGTAATTCCTTACTCCCTACTCTGTCCTCCCTTTTCTAGGGTGTATTTATAGGCTTCGGAATGCCTAAAAGTCCTCAAAATTAGCCTTTTCCGAATTGGACTCAACTTAGGCTCGGCAGGGACACGCCCGTGTGTGATTACTTTAGGCTGTTCACGAGCCTGCCAAATTGACACAACCATGTGGTCTGCCCGTGTGAGGAGGTCCAGGCCGTGTTGATTTCGTACTTTGGCCTATTTTCTCCGTTTTTGGCCCGTTTCTCATTCCTTTCACTCTCCTATGCTCTCCTAACTATACAACATGAAATTAAAGCATTAGGAGCATTGAATTCACCAATTCTAATGGAAAATCATCTATAAAATGCATTAAACATGGGGTAAAAATATGTATAAATTACGGTTTATCAGGTTGTTATAGGTCGATTATTGAAGTCTGCACATTTCATTCTGGTACGTACAAACTATTCGCTTGATAAATTGGCTGAGTTGTACATATTTGAGATTGTTAGATTGCATGAGGTGCCAGTTTTGATTATATCAGATGGAGATCCGAGGTTTACAACGAGATTATGGAAAAAGTTGTAAGAAGCTCTTGGTACGAGTGTAACATCCCAAAATAGGGCCTAGTCAAAATAGTGGTTTTAGGACCACAAATCCAACTTCAAATATTTATTTTATGATTATTATAAGGTTTAGAGTATGAGGCTATGCATGTGTTAAAATTTCATGAAGAAATTCTTTGAGTAAGGTGTCCAATTGGAAATTAGGGAAACAATTGAATAAATTGAAAAACTTGGATTCTAGAAGCAATTTGTATGAAATTTCTTTAGGTTATAAATTAGAAGGCCTTGGAGAGAAATTTTCCCAATTTATGAGTTTTTGGACAAAAAATGGGCTTTCATGGATGAAATTTTAAAGAAAGGGCTTAAGGGCATTTTGGTCATTTGGCATTTTAATGAAATAAAATAGGAAAAATGAACCAAAAATCAGCCATCTTCTCCCTTGTTCCAGCTGAAATTCTCAAGCCCTCCATAGCTAGGATTTTAAAGCTTTTCAAGCTCATTAGTAAGTACTCCCAAGCCCCGTTTTTAATGTTCTTTGTGTTTTTAATATCCTGGTAGCTTACTCTCTCCATTTCTACCCATATTTCATACTAAGGTTTATGTTTAAAAATTTACCTATGCATGAGTTACTTGTATTTTGATGGTTTATGGAGAAATATGAAAGTTGGATGTGTGTTAAACATCTTTTCCTAGGTGATTTTCATGAAAAACCCTTAAAGGGACCTTTTTGCAAAATTTGTTAAATGTGTGGTAGAAATGTGAAAATAATGGAAAATGTGGGCTGCCATAAGAGGAAAAAAAAGTGTTCAGCTAGGCTTGGGTAAGATAGAAATTTCATGTGTTTCATTATACGAGCCTAGGGACTAAATTGTAAAACTGTGAAAGGTTAGGGGCACAATGGTCATTTAGACCTGAGGAGGAATTTAGACTTGAAAAATATAATGTAGAGTATTAATGATTTAATTCTATTGTTATAAACCCTGAGAAACAAATTCTGAAGGTCGATCAAGGAAAACGAAAGGTTTTGAAATAACTGAAACACGACACCGAAACGAATACCAGGTAAGTTTGGATAACTTAAAGTAAACTCCTAATATGCCTAATTATATGATTTGTGAATGAATGATGTTTGCATTTATTGATGACATCAAAATTTCATGAAATGCATCTTTGATAATGATATGTTGAAAAATGTCTCGGTTGAGGTTTAAAAAGGGAATTCAATGGATAAACCATGATTTACAAGCGAATTGAAATCCTGCATGTGTTGCAGAAAGGATTTAGCCCGGATGGGTAATCCGTTGATCTCAATTATAAAAAGGATCCAGCCCAAACGGGTGTTCCTTTGGATGATCAAGCCTCTCGAAGAATACATGTGCATTATGGATTTAGCCCGGATGGGTAATCCAAATAGGGTCTGAATTTAGCCTGGACTGGTAATTCAGATCCGAGCTCAATAAAGGTGTTTGTTGTTATAAAGGGATTTAGCCTGGACTGGCAATCCCGACATCACCTTATTAGTTTTGTAAATAGGGGATTTATCCTGGACTGGTAATCCAGCCATAAAATGTGAGGTTCATGGGAGTGCACACTTGAAATGATTATCCTTATGAATTGACGGTTAATGGATATTCCATCGAGATTTCCTAGAAACTCAACGGGATTAACATGAGCAGGATGTATATCAATGAAACGATGGATGATGAGTTCATCTAGGATAAATTACATGGTGCTTTGTTATGTGACTAACTCATTGATTGAGCGCATGTGATAGGGAACCATTTCATACTTGTTAGTTTCATTATCTATTATGGATGTATGCTAATTACTTGGTAATTTTACTTTCCGGTTATTCGAGCTTACTAAGCATGTAAATGCTTACCCCTCTCCTTTCCCCTATTTTACAAAGCTCGAGGACTTGTAAGGATTGGAAGACAGTTAGAGAGTTAGCACACTATCAACTAGACCAGCTTTGGTATAAAGACATTTCTATTTGTTCAATGGCATGTATAGGACTCTTGAGTATTTTGTTATATGTGTCAATTGATTTTCCAAATAAAGACATGTAAAGATGTATCTATCTTTCTTTCTTTTTTTTTATATGGCCATAGGAATTGGCTTATTTTGAAGTAGGCTATGACCTACAAAATTTCCATGCATGTTTATATTCATATATGATGGTTTGTTTCCAATTGTCAATAAGTCACAAGAACGAGTCAATCTTTAATGTGTTAAAGTGACATGGAAACCCATAAATACAAGATAGGAAATAACTTGGCCTGTGTGAAACCAATGATATGAGGTTTTTACGCAATGAGTTTTGCCAAGAACATTTATAAGAATATAATCATGTTTTGCTTTGCATTTGATAATCATTAAGTATAACTATTGAAAAGGGTGACCAAAGGCTTGGAAAATAGCGTATTAGGGTCTAGACAGTTGGACACACGGGCGTGTGTCTAGGCCGTGTGTGACACACGGGACATTCCCATGGGTGTGTGGTATGGCCGTGCGTCCCCTGCACCTAAAAGTTTAAGTCAATGTTGTACACGGGCAGGCCACACAGGCGTGTGTCTTGGCCGTGTGCCCTTAATTGTATGATAAGGTTAAAGTCAGTGTTGCACACGGCTGAGGGCATGGGCATGTCCCAAGCCACACAGGTGTGTGTGATCACACGGCCCCACCCACATGGGCATGCGACACTTCAAAGTAAAGGAAATTTTCCAAGGTACCCAAAGTTTATCGAATGTCCTCGGTTTTGTCCCGAACTGCCCCTAAGTATGTTTTAGGCCTCGAAGGCCTGTTTAAGGAACGAGACGTACATGTTTGAAAAGTTTTAAATTTGACTGAAACTGAGTAACCTGATTTAATATGTTTGTGAATGTGAAACCCCGGTAACGCCTTGAACCCTTCCCGGCATCGGATAAAGGTGAGGGGTGTTACAACAAGGTTGAATTTTAGTACAGCATTTCATCTGCAAACCGACGGTCAGTTTGAGAGAGTAATACAGATTCTCGAAGATATGCTTCATTGTTGTGTGTTAGAATTCGAAGGCAACTGGAAGAGATATTTGCCATTGGTTGAATTTGCGTATAACAACAGCTATCAATCGAGCATAAAAATGGAACGTACAAAGCTTTGTATGGTAACAAATGCTGAACTCCGTTTTATTGGATAGAGCTAACTGAGAAAAAGATTTTCACGGGGTTGATTTTATCAGAGAGAAAGAAGAAAAAGTGAAAGTAATTTACGACAGTTTGAAAATAGCTTCAAATCGACAGAAATCGTATGCAAATTTGAAATGGAAAGACATTGAATTTTAGATCGGTGATAGAGTGTTTCTAAAAGTATCTCCCTGGAAGAAAATTCTTCGTTTTGATCTCAAAAGCATGTTGAGTCCGCGTTTCATTGGCCATATAAGATTATTGAAAGAATAGGGCCAATGGCATATAAACTAGCTTTACCGATTGAGTTAGAGAAGATTCACAATGTGTTTCACGTATTGATGTTGTGTTGATATAGATTGGATCCTTCACATGTAATTTCTCCGACAGAGATTGAAATTCAACCCAATATGACATACAATGAAGAACATATCAGAATTTTGGCTTGGGAGATTAAAGAGTTGAGAAATAAACGAATAGCTTTGGTAAAGGTTTTGTGGAAATGACACGGTGTCGAAGAAGCCACGTGGGAACTTAAGGAAACTATAAGAAAACAATACCCTAACCTATTCACTAGTAAGATTTTTTAGGGCGAAAATCCCTAAGAAGGGAGAGTTGTAACAGCCCATTTTTAGTCAAATCAGAACATTGGTTTTGAGACCACAAATTTTAGGTTGAAATATTTATTTTATTATTTTAAGGTATAAAGCATGAATATATGGTTGTGTGAAATTTTCATTTAGAAATTTTATTGTTTAAATGCTCAATTCGATAAAAAGGACTAAATCGCGTAAAGTGCAAAAGTGTTGTTCTATTAGTTAAAAGTGTCTAATAGCTATAAAACCTTAAAGTTAAGGTCCTTAAGTGGTAAGTAGACCATTTTAATTGTGAGTGGACAATTTTGGGCATATATTAAGTGATTTTGATGGTTATTAATTAAGGTTAATTAAGTAAAATGTAAATAAACATAAAATAAATAAAACAATGCCGATTATCATCTTTATTTTCTCCATCTTCAATCGAAGATAGGTATTTGGAAGCCATTTTTGAGCTTTTTCATTCGGCCAACTTCCCAGCTCAATTTTAAGTTCGGTTCTGTCCCCTTTTTAATGATTTATACGTTTTTTAGATTGTTGTAGCTAGGTCTAGTTAGCCCAGGGACTATTTTACAAAATTATTAGATATTTTGAATGCTTCCATTAATGAATACATCAGTATTTTGATGTTTAATGATAGATTTTGAATTTTTGATGATAGTTATACAAGTTTTGTTAAGTGATTTTTAGTGAAAATGCAAATTAGGGATTAAATTGTAAAATGTGGAAACTTTGAGGTTAAAATGTGAAATAAAATAAAAATATGGGTTATTAGGGACCTAATTGAAATCCGGCTAGCATGGGTTGTGGTTGAATTGCATTAATTTGTGATTTTATGAAATAAGGACTAAATTGTAAAAGTTGTGAAACATTAGGGGCAAATGTGTAAAAGTACTTTAAAGTGAATTTTGGACAAAATTGAATAGAGAGATGATTAAATAAGTTAATTTTGATTATATTTAGATCAAGAAAGGCTAAATACGGACTTAGATCGGGGGAAGAACAAAGTCACGGAATAGTTGACTCGTTTCGCTGTCTTAGCATCCGAGGTAAGTTCGTATGTGATAAATTTCATTATAAATGTATTTTAAATGTTTTGATATGGCATAAACTGTGGTTGTTAGACTATTGACACATTCGACAATGATTCGAAGATGATTCGGCATTTGAAATCCTAGTTGAACCTTAGGAATAGATTTGGATACTAGTGACATGACATTAGAGGATTAATATGATTATTGATCCGGGTGTTGGTCCTGTATGTCCTACTAGTGGCTGAGTATACCGACATGTGTTGCGGATACTTGACAGCTTGTGTGAGTAGTACCGTGTAGCTACGTCTTAACCCACAGCTTGTGTGAGCAGGCCAGTTGATAGCTCTAGTGTGAGCAGTATATGTGATATAAGATTGAGTTGGCTCCGGGCCAATATTGGCACTTAGTGTGTGAGGTTTCAGAGTATCCAATATTATTCCAAATGGTTTAATAGGTAAATAAAAGATGTGATTATGTATGAGATTGATATGAGATGGTACAGGTATGTACATGAACCGTATAAGTTTAAATCGAATAAGTTGTGAAGTTATATATAAGATTATGATTGAAAAATATGAATGGTTTGTTAGTTACATGAATTACATGTTGATATGTTTAGATTAATGATTTGAATATTTATGTTTAGATTGAGTTTATTTCATACGAGCTTACTAAGCTATAAAGCTTACTTTGTTTATTTTTCCATGTTTTATATTGACTTTAAAGCTAGCTCTGGCACGGGGATTGTCGGAGAAATCGTCACACTATCCACTATCAATTTGGTACTTTTGAGCTTATGTTTTAAGTATATGGCATGTATAGGAAATTTGGTCATTTAGATTATGTGTTGGAAGTAAATTTAGCCATTTGAATTGGCTTGTAAATGTATATGTTTTTGGTTTGTATATATAGCCATGAGCGATGGCTCATTTTGGGTTGTTTTGATATTTTGAATCATGTATATATATATGGCTTGGATTGTGAGTTCATGGATAGGTATATGATAGTTGTGTGATGCTTAATGGTAATAGGCATTATGTGTATCAAATGGTTGATTTGTGAATATTGGTTTGATTGGAAAATTAGGCAAGGCTCCGTTTGTTTGCATGAAAACATAATGTTTTCCTGATTTTCCAGTGTTTGTTTGACTGAAAAGGTTTTACATCTAGAAAATGTTTACCAAGATACTGGTAAAATGGCTTTGGGTTTAGGGAAAATGTCTTACCGATTTTTTTCTGTAAGACATTTTCCAGAAAATCTTCCTCCAATCTCACCAATTCTCCTGTATCCGTTCTTTATTTCCTTCTCCTTCTTCATGCAAGTAACTTTTTTATGCTTTGTATTTCATGTTTTTGTCATCTCTCTCACTCAAATCTTTTTCTTCCTTTTTTTTTGAAGAATCTGTTTGGATTTTTTATATCTGTTTGTTCTGTTTCGATTTTGCATCTTTCAACTGCTTCGTTCTTTATTTTCTCCAATTGGAAGAACGAGAAAAATTACCCACTGTCATTCGCTTGACTGGGGTGAAACTTTCCCCCATTTTGTACATCAGTTCTAATAGGGGAACTAGGAGTGAGGTAGCAGTTCTAATGGAAAACTTTCCCCCAATTTGCGAGTTCTATTTTAGTGAGATTGTTAAATTTTCTGATTTCATGCTTTGGTTCCTCTATTTACTTAACATTGGTAATGAAGTTGTAAAATTCAATGGTTGTTTCAAACCTAGAAGATTTTGTTGATTATTCATGTGAGGGATGGACATAAGAACAACACATTTTAGTTTCTTTGCATGATGGATTTGCTTGCATGTGCTATAGTTCAATGAGCATGGCATAAGAAATAGCTTATTCTATGATTTATAACATTTAAAATGCTCAAGTTTTGGGTGTAAGCCTTTTGACTATGTTTATGGTGATAAACAATCGAATTAGCTTTACGTCATCAAATTCTATCATTTGCTATGAGGTGCATGTGTTAGTTATTTGCAACTTTTGGGGATGAAAGATTTTGCATTATGACTATATTAAAGTTGCACAAAGTGGGTTAAAATTTACATACCGAGGCTTTTCATATAAAACAAGTTGCAAATGATTTGATAAAAAATGTTTACATACAGCTAAATGCACACCTTATCATTACTAGAAGCAGTAATTTAAATATTACCATACTGTAATCTCAAATGTTAACAGATCCATAAACAGCTCACCATATGTTTGTGGATGTTTTTTGTATGTTTAGATGATTTGTTGTAATTCAAGAACTCTACCACTGGTGTTTGCTCAAGTAATTCCCTTAATTCCCCAAAACCTCAGCTTATTCCTTTGTATTTAATCTCTCATATGTGTTTCTCAGGCTGCTACTAGAATTTTAGCTCGCCAACTTGTACGACTGCGTTAACAAATAACTAATTTGCAGAGGAGTCGTGCCCAAATTAGAGGTGTCACAACTCATACACAGGATGAGTTTCTACAATAAATCATTGGTTCTTGTGGTGGTTAAAGTTTATACGCCAGTACCTCATATTTCATATTATGTGTTCACAGGCATTATATGCCAACACCTCGATTTCTACTGGAACGAAAGGAGCAACTAAGGCAATGGTGGCAATGAACAAGGTAGGTACTTAAAGCCTTGCTTTGGTAAATGTTTTACAATGTTTTTTTATCAACCGTGACATCCTTTTGAAAAAAAAAAATCGTGTGTAGACTAACACATAATGGATATGACGATTCTCTCTTTATACAATCTTTAACCTTGAGAACATACCTAGAAAGTGATGCAGTGTAGACTAGCACATAAGGAGCCTTGCGAACATGACGTTGACTGCTAACAATTAATTAAGATCGATTCACTTTGTCCTCAGTGCAAGGATGCTTACATTTTTTGTTCATACATAAATCTTTGCAAGAGAAACTTAGAGGTTGGATCAGCTTGTGCGAGTGTGTTTTATGTTCTAGTAATGTTTGTTTGGTGTATTTTTTACAGATAGAGATGATGTCAGAAGCTATTGATGAAACTTTAGATAAAGATGAGGCCGAAAAGAAAATGGAGGAGCTCACCAACCAAGTGAGATATTTTATTTACTAATATATATATTTGTTTTAATTTCTTTTTTTGTTTCATTTCCATTATTCCCATTAAGTTTTTCCCCTACTACTCTAATTTATAAGCTTTTAACTGATCAAGTGCTTGATGAGATTGGTATGGATATTACTTCTCAGGTTGGATTCTTGAAATTGACCTTATAAAAAAATTTCTGTAACATGTTCCGTTTTTCTAATTACGAGAATGTGTCGATAAAGGCTTAACCTTGTCCTATTCTTTTAACAGTTATCTTCGACTCCAAAGGGTCAGATTGCATCAAAGAATGCTGCTCCCCTAGTTAATGTCAAGTATGTATGACTTTTTTCGTGCAAAAGCTTCATAATTCAAAAATATTTATTATGCACTATAATATCCTTTAGATAGGTCTGCGTCTGTTAATTGAACTTAAAAAACTTGAGCATTCTTTTCCTTGATCATTCACAAAGTACTCTACAAACAACCATGTGATGTCTGGTAGAGTACGAGACTCTTTAGTTCAAATGATTAGGGCCTGATCCCTTACAACTTCATATCACTATATATTCCACTTCCACTAACCCCCAGCCTACACCCTCAATGCTTTCTTTCCATACCTAGGAGATGATTATTGAACTAAGGGTATTACCTGAAATTGATGTTTCTAAAAACTGTAATTCAAATTTTATGGTCAAATTAGATAGAAGGTACTGTACTATGCATTTTTGTCTGATTTAGTCCTTTTGTTATAATTTGATCATTTCTAGTCCTTCTAGTATGGCATTATCTGAAACTGATGTTTTTAAACCTATTTTATGAAAATCCAATTATGAAAGATGGACTATTTAAATTTTTAGGTCAAAATATATAGGTCTTATACTATGCATTTTTGGTGACTTTAGTTCTATGATAATTTGGTCACTTAATTTTTAAAAACCTATGATATTGTCTTTGGCATTTTTGTTACAATTTGATGAATAATTATACATTTTCTCCATTTGATAGTTTTTTCTTTTAATGTGTGAAAAAATTGTGTATACAAAATATTATATGTCTCATCATCACAAGAAAAAAAATAAGCCATCAAATTATCTGCTCAAGATTGAAAATACATATTTTGGAAAGTAAAGGAACTAGAAATGATTATTATAGTGGAGAGACAGAATTTGACCAAAATTTTATGTTTTACTTTGTTTTTCGAAAGTGTTGTGTATGGTGAGAGTATGTTACTCCACCTTCACACAAATCCTCTAGAAACATCTTCACGTTGGGCACACACCAGAGCTTTAACAAATGTTGTTAGTGATTTGGTGCAGGTCTGAGCCTACCACTGATGTTGATGATCTTGAGAAAAGATTGCCATCTCTATGACAACTTTGATGACAAAAAGAAGGGAAATGTGTAAATGATATGAAGTACAAAACAAATTCTATATATTTATATATTATATTCATGAAGGACTTAGCTGAAATTATATATATGTTAGATAATGACTCGATACCTTTTAACTTCCTTAGATTGATGATTTATTTGCTATTTTTATAGTAGTCGTTTTACTTTAAATTTTTCTCCATTTTTGTGCCTATAGATAGCTCCATTTCTATTTGCTTTTCTTTTTCTTTTTCTCAATTGGATGCATTTTTATTTGAGTCAATTTGGTATTTATATAAAGTTAATATGTAATTTTTGAGTTTGACTTCAATAATTAAATTGGTATTTGAACTATTTTAATTTTATATTTAGAGTGCTTTTCCCAAATATTCATTGTAATGGTTTAACATCAAATTGAATATTGAAATTGAATTAAGATATTAAATTGGGACAAAAAATGGTACCAAATTAAACATCAATGAAAACTTAGGTATCAAATTTAACATATAAATATTTATATTTTTTTTTACTTTTTGATATTGATTAGTCATTTAATTTTTTTTTAGTTTAAGTACAATTAGGATCAAAATTGTAGTAATAGATAATATACCTTTAAATAACTATTATCATAATTAATCATTACAAAAGATGATCATAATTTAAATATATAAAACATAAATTTATTAATATATATAATAAACTCAATTAAATAATAAAAAGATAATAAATTCTTAAATATATATTTGTTTAATTTAAAATAGCTTTTATGAAATATTTTCAGGAAATCTACCAAACAACAGAAAATATTTTACACAGATTCATCCAAACATCAGAAAAGTAAATCATTTCCCGAAATCATTTTTCGGAAAACATTTTACTGGCAAACAAATGGACTCTAAATGATTCATATTTGAAAATGTTAATTGAATTGTAAATGTGAATTTGGTATGAATGGTAGGCCATGTTTTGAGAGTAGTGTGTATAGAAAATGGGAGTATTGAATGTGCATGATTTATGTTTGAATTGGTTGAATTGAAATGCCTATTGATGCTATGTATTGGTGCCTTTGAGTTTGAAGTAGGTGAGCACAAGTTTGGGTGGTAAAATGGCTTGGTAAATAGCCTATTTTTGTCCATATGGGTAGAGACAGGGCATGTGTCTCAGTTGTGTGTGACACTCGGTTAGGTTACACAGCTGTGTGTCCTTTGGTGTTGAATTAAAAACCAAGTCAATATTCTCCACACGGCCTCACACATGGGCGTGTGACTTGGCCATGTGGCATAAGTCAGTATACCCTATAGGTTTGGCACGGCCTAGCACACGACTTGGCACACGGGCATGTATGGATATTTTTAGGGCACACGAGCCAGCCACACTGACATGTGTGTTGGTCATGTAACCCAAGTCAGTGAGTTACACGGGGTCAGACACGGGCTGGGACACGGCCATGTGCTCCCATTTCAAATGTCCACACAGACTTCGACACAGACGTGTCTTTAGCCGTGTGAGAGACATTGCGAGGCCACAGGGAGAATTTTCTAAGTGTTCAAAAAGTTTCCAAAGTTATTGGTTTAGTCCGGAACCACTCCCAATGCATGTTTAAGGCCTCATAGGCTCGTATTAGGGACAAAATGTTTAGTTGTGAATAAAATGTATATGATTTGATTTATTATATGTGAAATGTATGTTTAGTTGTGGTATAAGTCCAGTAATGCTCCGTAACCTTGTTCCAGCATTGAATACGGGTGAGGGGTGTTACAAGGAGCCCTAAGGGTATCATTCTAGGTTTGACTTCTTTGTGGCATATTGTTTCTTACTTGCAATGATTGGCTGGGGGGTCATTATTGGTTGTGAGGTCCTTTTCTATTCCGAAACTGTAACACCCCTCGCCCGTATCTGATGCCGGGACAGGGTTCGAGGTGTCGCCAGACTTAACTCAAGCATACACATGCAAAACTGGGCCATAAAATTTTGATCAATTTAAAACTTTTCATTTCATACTTAATCTGTCCCTTAATAGGACTTACGAGACCCAAAACATACATTCGAGATGATTTAAGTTTAAACTAAGAACTTAAGAAAAACTTGGAAAAGTTAATGCCTTAGGGTTCCACACACCCGTGTGACTCAAAACATGCCCATGCCTTTAGCCCGTCTGCAACACTGACTTTAGGGTACGGCCATGACGCACGCCCGTATGGCCTACCCGTGGACAATACTGACTTATAGACACGGCTATGGCACACGCCCTTGTGGCCTATCCATGGACAATACTGACTTAAAAGTTTAAGTGCAGAGGACACACGGCCATAACACACACCCATGGAGGTGAGCCGTGTGTCACACACGCCCGTGTGTCTTGCCCGTATGGACAAACTAGGCTATCTTCTAAGCCATTCTGCACAACCTACACAAGATCATTTCAATATACTAATTCCATCCCAAAAGACATCAATTCATTCATAGAAGGAACATCATATACATTTACCAAAATAAATAATAGCCATGATCTAGGCTTAATACCAAATGAAGGGCTTCTATCTTAAGCCAATATACATAAACAGCTTCTCAATAATACAACTTCCTAGTCTAGCCCTATACATGCCATAATCAAAAATATAAATCCAACTATATTGAGTATTATGGCTAATAGTGTGATCGATATCTCTGACTTCAAAGGATCCTTGAGAAATTTGGCAGTATTGAAAGAAAAGAGAAAGGAAAGAAACTAAGCATAAAGCTTAGTAAATTGGATATAAATAAATATACAACAACAGTTTCACCATTTATCATCATGCTCATAGCTCAAAGGTAAGCATAACTTGACTTACTCATTACTGTCCATTCAAGTCACATTTTCTAATTGAGATCATTACACATGTATACCAAAATAGGTACATATAACACTCAAAACATTATCATACTTTCCATATTAAATCTCTTTCTTAACTTTAAAGTTGAACCTTTTGGAATACTACCGGATATTCTATAAGCCTCAAACATGGGTTAAGTTACCGGTGCCATGTCCCAGACATGGTCTTACACTAGCTCTCGTGTATAACTGCTGATGCATGTCCCAGACATGTCTTACACTAGCATGAAGCTTAGCTGATGCATGTCCCAGACACGTCTTACACTGGCACTCATCTCTACGCCGATGCCATCTCCCAGACATAGTCTTACATTGGCTATCGTAATGTAGCTGATGCATGTCCCAGACATGTCTTACACTAGCCCTCGTCTCAATGCCGATGCCATGTCCCAGACATGGTCTTACATTAGCTCTCACATAACCCAATGTTATGGCATGAACATTCGGTTGGTTTCTTAGGGTTCTCACTTGATCTTTCTACTTTCTCAATCATAAATATGCATACTCAGTTCAAAATCTAGAAATTTATACTATATCAAAATCAATAACAATCGAATACATGCATTTAACAATATATTTGTATTATTTACATACAACTTACCTCAGTTTACAAAAAGTACTTGACTAGACGGCTTAATCGGATTGCTTGGCTTTGCCCCAGTCTAGGCTCAGTTTTGGTAAATCTTGATCTATAATAGAAAAAATGTACTTATTTAGTCATTAATTACAATTAGGCATTCATAATTTCATATCTTTGGTAAAATGACCATTTTGCCCTTAGGCCTTGGCAAAATGACCATTTTACCCCTATATTCGAAAATTGATTTTTATCGAATTTCTTCGTATTTCAAGCCTAGCTAAACTCTTTTTACTCTTATAGAAACCCCAAATTCTCACTATTTCATACACTTATTACCTATTTTGAAACTTATGCAAAATGGTTCCTTTAGGTGTTTTCAAGCTAACACATTTTTCAAAAGTTGCTTATAACACAACTAGGAATCATATTCCTCCATAAAAACTCAGCATCTATCATAATTACATCCATGGAAAAATCCTAAACTCTTGACCATTTTGCAAGATATCACCCTCATCTGAAAGTTCATGCTTCAAGGGTCTAAAAATTGTGAAAATATTAAAGAAAACTCATTAAAATCACTTACTTGTGAGAGGAATAAGTTGCTGAAAAATTTAAGCTTTCAAACCCCCTTTCATGGCTGAAAATTTTGGTGGAAAGAGATGAGAAGAAAAGAAATTGAAAACCTTTTTCTATTTTGTTCCTTTTTGGTCAAAATAGCTACCAAATTTCTACCTACTTTTAAAATTTGTATCCTCTATGTCTCATGGCCTTCTATGCCATCAATTAAGGACCTATTTGCCCACTAAAGACCCCCAATTTTGGTTACTTAATAAAATAACACCTTTAGCTATCAAATTATGACTTTTGCACTTTATGCGATTTAGTCCTTTTTCGCAATTGGGCTCACAATCGTTAAGATAAACTCGTCAAATTTTTCAAAAACTAATATAATCATGCTATAATCTCATAATTATAATAAAATAATTTTCCCAACTTCATATTGTGGTCCCGAGACCACTGTTCTGACTAGGCCCTAAATCGGGCTGTTACAGAAACTCTTTATCTTCCCTCTGAAATGTGGCACGTGATGCTCTCTTTATTTCATCTGCTTTTGTGAACTTGTGAGCTCACTCATACAAATCAACTAGACTCTACGGTCTATTATCTATAAAGGAATATTGGGTGTGGTCATTCTACACTACCATGATGAAGCCATCTATGGCCCACTAGTCCTGTAAGTTTTTTGTGTTTATTATTGCCACATAGAATCTTTTTACGTAATCGTGAAGGGATTCACCTTCCCTCTGCTTCATTGACATCAGGATCATAAGTGTATTCATGATTTCCCTATGGGCCCTGAATCTGCCCAAGAACATTTGACCCAACTGTGAGAAGTTTTGAACCGAACCTTATGGAAGGGAGAAATACTAGTCCTAGGTACTTCCTTTGCGTGTTGTGGAAAAAGCTTTACACTTCGTTGCATTCGATGCTCCTAACATGTTTATATAGCTGTTGTACTGCATCAGATGAGCTCGTGGGTCCCTTCTTCCCTCGACCATATCTTTCGAGACCTTGAAGTCATGTGGTAAGTTTACTGTCACAATCTCAGTGGCCAATGGGTTATTGGAACAAAATAACTAGTCCATGTCTTACGATTCAGGGTGTAATTCCCACACGTCTCTCCGTAGCTCGTCCA
Organism: Gossypium hirsutum; assembly: GCF_007990345.1. Taxonomy (NCBI): domain Eukaryota; kingdom Viridiplantae; phylum Streptophyta; class Magnoliopsida; order Malvales; family Malvaceae; genus Gossypium; species Gossypium hirsutum. Next base: position 38,016,061 of record NC_053433.1, read on the forward strand.
TCCTACTTTACCATTATTTCACTGAGGTTTTGTCCTCTGTGTTTATGTTGCCCTGGGAACTGGAGTTATCAGCGTGCATCTTTCTTCGCTACTCCTTATTTTGTTTTAACAACTTCTAATGGAAGGACTGTTGCTCCATGAATCGTGCCTTTTGAGTAGCCATCTATTCCCTCATGAACTTCACTTGCTCCTGGATGGCCAAGAACTACTAGGGGTGCCTCTAGGTTGAGAGGGAGTGGTGGCCCCTGGCCGGTATAGAGGTTCAAATCCAAAGGAACGGAAACTCCCCGGTAAATTGCATTGTCAAAGTTTTTCGGTCTATCAGTGAACCATACGACAAGCAAGTCTGTTTCGTCGTGCTGGGCACTGAAACCTAACATCTAGCCTATTTTGATGATGAGTTGATAGGGGGATTTTCATTCGAGTGAGCCATTTGTTTCCAGAAATGAAGAAACTTAATCAAACTTGAAAAATCTAATGATCGAAAGTCTATCTTCACTCACTACACCAATTGTTGAGTAATACTTTTTTTGTGTCTTATTGAAAGGAATGTTAGGGTATTTATACATGCGGTTACATGTACTATTACAGCTCAAAGCATGGCCCCACTACTTTTTCTTGATTCTATTACCTCCGGTACTAACATTCTCTATCCCTAATAATGACATTCTCTACAAACTCTAAGCCTACTGGACACACATCCATGAAGTATGCGGTCCTTTCTATTCTTGGGACTGATATCCTGAGCGGGCTCCGTACCTGTTGAACAGTTGTTTGGGTGACTTGCGGGCACCCGATCCACTTTTGCACACTCCTTGGGTGCGTACAAGCTAAGGCCATTGTAACAGCCCAATTTAGACCGTAGTCGGAACAATGGTTTTGGGACCGCGAATTCGAGTCAAAAATATTTTAATATTATTTTTTGTGCTTAAAGTATGTGAATTGATATGTGTGAAAGTTTCGTATGAAAATTTTATCGTTTGTGTGCTCAATTGGCAAAAAAAAGGACTCAATCGTGCAAAATGCAAAAGTGACAATCTAATTGTTAAAGCACTAAATTGCTATGGTTTATTAATTGCTAAGTCCTTAAAATGGAATTATGCCACTATTATGGTTGATGGACGGTAATGGCCATTAAATGGATGATTTTGGCGTTATTTTATTAAGGTTATTTTAGTAATTATTTAATTAATGCATAATAAATAAAACCAAAATAAATTTTTGGTTCATCTTCTTCATTAAATGACCGAATATTACAATGAAAAATAGGGTTTGAATGCTCAAAATAGTTCGACACTTTGGGGGAGCAATTGTAAGTCCATTTTGACCAGATTTTTAGTAATTTTTCCGTTTTTGAGATTGTTGTTTCGTATTCTAACTAGCCCATGCTTTAATTTTTGGATTGTTGATGAATTTGTGAGTTGCCATTGATGATAGCTTAATGTTTCTGTTGTTTGGTGATGAAAAATAAATATTCGTTGATAGATTATTATATTTTGTTAAGTAATTTTTGATAAAAATCCAAATTAGGGATTTATTTGTGAATTTTGTAAATTGAGGGGTTAAAATGTGAAATAAATGGAATTAATAGGCTACTAAGACTTAAGGAAAATTCGGCCAAGCATGGGTATGGTGAAATTTTGAATATTTTTGTGTTTTGTGAAATAGGGACTAAATTGTGAAAAATGTGAAATGTTAGGGGCAAAAATGTAATTAGCCCATTTATGTGTTTTTGGATGAATTTGATTGAATATATGATTAAATAAGTTGAATTTGTATTGATTTAGATCTAGAAATAAGGAAAAACAGATTTGGATCGGGGAAAGCGAAAATTGTCGAATAGTAGTTCCGATCCATTCGTGTCATAAGTAAATAAATGCTGTTAAATTCAAATGTATATGTGTTATATGTGCTGAATTGAATTATAATAAATATATGTGTATATTTCGAATTGAATTAAGAGTTGGGGAACTAGTTACGAGCTTGAATTCATAGAATTATGACGTTTGAAAGTCCCGTAAGAACCATAGGAATAATAAAGGATACATATGTCATGACATAGGATTCTGAGATATGATTTCGTGTAAGACCACGTCTGGGACGTTGGCGTCGACTTGAAATATTGTGTAAGACTATGTCTAGGACACTGGCATCGATTAAAGATTACATGTAAGACCATGTCTAGAACATCAGCATCGTATTTAATTTCGTTTAAGACCCTATCTGTGACAGTGACATCAATATTGATTACATATAAGACCACGTCTGGGATGTTGACATTGAACGTGCTTACAAAACTATCCAAGTATCCTTATTGATTCCGAATGATTCAACTGGCATTCCGAGAAATAAATGAGTATATGAATGTGCATCCGAATCAAGTATGTTGCGATGTATATGAAATTAAGCAATGAAAGTGAGTATGATTATGATCAATTGATATATAATCTATGTGAAAATGAGATGTGGGTACTAGCAAGTGAACTATTATCAAATGAATTATATGAGAAATGTGGAATTATAATTGTGTTTTGCCATATATGATTCAGGTACATGTGATTTGTATATGAAATTCTGGTATGAAATGTGAGTATGATTCAAATGATGATATGTGAAATATGTGACAATGAACGATGTGTTATATATGCTCGTTATATGAAACTGTGGTCCTATGTTTCGAACATGAGAATTATGAAAAATGGAACATGGTTGGGATGTGTGATTTGTTATGGTTATTTGGGTTTTGAAATGCATAAAAAGAAATTGATATATTTTTATGCATGAAATGTAATAAATGACCATGTTTCGGTTAGTTATGTAATGAAATTGTGCAAGCTTAATTTATATGAATGATCTAATGGTCGTTATTTGAAATTGAAAGCATGGTTTATATGTTCACCGGTAAATAAGCCTAATGAAGTTACTTAATGTGGTGATGTTGGATTATATAAGATAAATGATTGAATATGTGTATGAAGTTAACTAAATTTGGCTTATTCAAGTTGAATTATATACATAATCTTGTGAAGATTTATTTGCTTATGGCTTACTAAGCTCTCGAAGCTTATTCTGTGTGTGTTTTTCCTATGTTTATAGATTTTCGAAGATCTGTTTGGGTTGGAAGTCGATGGAGATGTCATCACACTATCCGATTATCATTTCGGTAAATAATGTTTTGAGATTTGGTTATGTGGCATGTATAGGCTAGAAGTATGTAAATATGTTTGGAGATGTAAATATATGTTTTGCCAAGTGATATGGCCTGATAATGTGTAACACCCCAAACCTGGCCCAGACGTTATGGCCAGATCTGATGTGTCACATGGACTTACGACTTAGTATGCATTCACTGGTTTAAGTGATTGGGGTGGTCTTTGTAAAAACAGCGGTTGAATGAAAAGTCGGTTTATCAATCTTTAGGCTATCCATTTGTTGTGCTTGTTGAGTCTTGGAAAATGTTCATTAATTTTGAAAACCCGCGGAGCCTAACACTAGCAGTTTCGACATAGTATTAATATAATCAGAAAATAAAACCATAGCGGAAAAAGAAATTTAAATAGCGGCCTTATTATAACTTAAAATCCAAAATTAAATCAGAATATAAAATAATAAAAATAAACTAACTTAGAAAAACCAACTTTGCAGATGATGTGGCCACTCCGAATTCCTCACAGCTCCAAGCCCACTATGGTTGGGGAATTCCTGCAGAGATGAAAATAAAGGGTGAGTTCAGTAAACTCAATGTGTAACATAACCCAACCATAGCCCAAAACAGATCAAACCTCAGAGTCAGACTTATCTGGGCCTTGGCCTAGTACAGAAATCAGAATGAAACCCATAGGCCCATAGTAGATACAGAACAAATATATCATGAATGCAGAAATCCCAACCTAGAGCCATCCATAACACCCCCGTACCAGCCTTACACCATGTGGGGAGACTACTTGACCCACCCAACCGCTACACACCATAGAAATTGCAGCGAGGCTGCCAGATATTGTGACGAAGTTACCAAATACAGATATTGTGGCTAGGCCACCAGAATAGATATATATATGTGTGTGTGTGTGTGTGGCGAAGCCACCAGATTGCAGCGAGGCTGCTAGATATTGTGATGAAGTCACCAGAACAGATCTATGTGGCGAGGCCACCAGATTGCAGCGAGGCTGCCAGAATGCTTCCTCTATCAATATAAACCCATGTCCCATGCAACAGAAATAATATGTCATGGCATACGTATACAGAAACAGAACATCATGCTTTTCAGAAAAAAATAACCCTAGGGGTAAAATCATAATTTTGAATGCATAAGGGTATTTCAGTAGTTATTACCTATTGCTAAGGTTTCATGCTCATTCTAACATTTACCAAGTACTACCTCGTCTTTTTACCAAAGTGGGCCCGTCGGCCCATTGGCCCGTTTTCGGCCCATTAGGCCCAAAAATACCATTGTGCACGAAAATGCACACTCTGCACTCTAATCATCCAAATGCACCATATTCATTAACAACTATCTCACGAGCGCTCGCACGCTCGCGAGTTCACAAAATACCAACGTTTCGGTATTTCAGCTTTTACTGATTCAATCTAATGGAGGGTGTCGTTTACACACCTGGTTGATGACGATTGATGACGATATCTCTCACACGATAATCCTACAATCGATCACTAACACATTAGACTTACGAATTAACGATAACTAACATAAATCCACGTCAACTAACCCAATCATCACACAAGTTAGTCATTTACGCACGAGGGGCAAAATAGTCATTTTACCCCCAGGGGTAAATCGATTTTACTAATTCTATCCTACAAGGGTATTTTGGTAATTCTACAACTTATCCACTTGGGCCTACGGACCTATTGGGACCACATGGCCCATTTCAGCCCATCGCGGTCCGAAATAGCTGCCCTACTCTAGAGTAATGAGAAATAGACACCTGTTAGGAGACTGCAGTTAATCTGCGCTCCAAACACTCTTAGCTGACGCCCAACCCAAACGAGCACGTCTCAAAGCCAAAGGGATTAGCCAAGAAGGGTATGCCTACTCTCCTCATGGTTTGTTCTATTTAAAGCCAGCTCTCCATCTACTCTTATGTTAGCTTACTGATGTGGGATCCCTCCATCACCAGAGTTTAAAACCAACACCAACTCTTGCCATCCCAACATAGCAAAATAATCAACCTTTGCGTGCCAAGGGATTCGAACCAAAGTCCTCTCGCATGCCAACTCACGCCACCACCACTAGGCCATCAACTCGTTTGTGTCATAAATCCAACACATTAAACTTTAAAGCACACCTACTTGCTTCCAGATTTATTGAAAAGAAAAACCAAAATATATTGCAAGAGCCAAGACTTGAACCTTGGACCCCTTGCTTCCTCTATGGCGTCACTTCCTTGTCCCTTAAGTGGTGCCACCTTTCCACTACACCACACTCTTTTTTGTGTCATATTTTACCCCTTTACTCTTAAAATCCCAAACACCAATTGCATCACCTATTCATAAAATTAAAATTCCGAAGACTACCACGGATTTAACTTAAGTTTGGGCCTTCCAAAGGCCCACTAACCTACTAAAATATATATTTTAACCAACCAGAACACACAAAAATTTTAAAAACCACAGAAACACAGAAAAACCCAAAAATTGGGGCGTTTCATAATGGATGTGAATATGGTTTGGTTTTGTTATGGTTTATGTGATGAGAAAATGGTATGACTAAATGAAATGGTCAATTTGGTATATGCTTAATTGTTAATTTTGGTATAAGTTTGGCATGAAAATGGTTAAGAAATTGAGATGTTGGTAATGTATGATTGAATGAATTTGGCTTATGATTTTGGTATGTTTTGGTATAGATATTGAGCATGAAATAGATTGATGATTACATGACTTGAATAGTGTATGTTTTGATATTAAAATTGGCTAAAAATGTGGTAGCTTGAATGATCCTTGTAGGGAGGACTCAAATTGGGTGGCATTTTGGCCTTGAAAATGGCCTATTTTGTGCCCATACAGGCATGGACACTGGCGTGTGTTTCTGCCACGTTGCTCGAGGGCCACTTCAAAGTGAGCTTGGGCAGACCACATAGTCGCACACACGGGCAAGTGCCAGACCGTGTGGCCAACTCAGTAGCCTCCCTAATTTCACATGGCCAGGCACATGAGCATGTCTCGTGTCCCTGTGGACAAGTCAGTATATATGCTCTGTTTTGCCACGGCCTAGACACACGGGCGTATCTAATGCCGTGTGAGGCATACGGCCTGACCACACAGGCGTGTGACCTCTGTAACTTTGAAGAAATGTTAAGTTTCGGAAAATTTTTTGAATGTGTTCGGTTTAGTCCTGACCTCTTTCTAATATATGTTTAAGGTCCCGTTTACTTAAGAAAGGGACTTTATGTTGATTTTTGATTGTATAATGATGATGTATTGTAATACCCCTACCCGTAGTCATTGCCGGAATAGGGTACGAGGCATTACCGGAGTTTACGAATTAAATTTTTTTTTATATTCAATATAGCCCCTTTATAAATATCTAACCTTCCCTGCAATATTAAATCGAGACCAATCCACATCAACCAAATCAATTCAACATATTTTCAAGATAAATTCATGCATATTTATAAGATAACGTCATCACATATCTAAAACCAGGTTTGTTAACCATACTAATGGCTAACTTTACATTCATTTCACGTTAACATTTACTTTGTTAGCTTATACATGCCATTGATTTCCAAAATAAAGTTTCTTTATATACCGAAATCCTGAGGTTGACAGTGTGATATGTCTCCGACCAAATCCGACCTCCGAGCTCTTAACACTACAAAACAGGGAAAAAGGAAACAGTGTAAGCACTTTGTGCTTAGTAAGCTCATGTAACAAGAATTATACTTATCTAATATTTTCAATACAATATAATAAACATTCATATATCCATTCAATGCATTATTACCCTAACATGCACAAACTCAACATTCAAGTTAGTACAATAATTTCCATGTATCAATAATATATATACAATGATTGATGAGCTCATCAATACCATGATTTCCATTTCCTTGTTATTTTTCCATATTTATCCCGTTGAATTTCTTGGAATTTTTGATGGATTTTCAGAGATACACTTTTAGTGTACATTTCCGAATCCGTCAATTCATATTCATGTGCGCACATATCCATTTCAGAGAGCACACTCCCGCGAACCTCAACCTTGCAGCGGGATTACCAGTCCAGGCTAAATCCCCTGCAATATAAACTCATAGAGTATTGTCCGGATTACCAGTCCAGGCTAAATCCCCTGCAACGACAATTACTCTAATGAGCATAGATCTGAATTACCAGTCCAGGCTAAATTCAGACCCTAATTCGAATTACCCGTCCGGGCTAAATCCATTTTCCACATATTCTTTGGGAGGGCTATATCAGGATAGGATCACCCGTCCGAGCTAGATCCTTTTTACCGTCAATTCCTTTTCAGAGATCCATCGAATTTTCCTTTCATTCAACCGGGATTTCTTCCTCTTTTATCAAATATGTCAATGTTTCATAAAATTTCATATAATGAACATTCAAATCATATTCATATCAAAAACATGCATTTCAAGCATTTAAGAATATAATTCAAGTTACATGAACTTACCTTGATACTTGTTTGTAAACAATAAAAATCTACTAATCCCGAACTTTTTCCTTTTCTCGATCTAGCTTCGTATTTGAATCTTCCAGATCTAAATAAATAAATTTAATTATCAATTTAAGACATTTCATGTTCATATGCAACATTCTCTATAATTAAACTATTATTTATAGTTCATTCAAAGCTGTCTACTTGAGTCATAGTCACTAAATTATTTATAACTTGAGATAGGGACCTAAAAATTAAGATCCGTTAATTTTTCCTAAAACTAGACTCATATATATTTTTACCATAAAATTTTCAGAATTTTTGGTTTAGCCAATAAGTACATTTTATTCTTTAAAGTCACCCCTATTCTGTTGTCGATAGTTCTGACCATTCTTCACTAAAAATTAATTATCTCTTCATACAGAATTCAAATAATGTTCTTGTTTGTTTCTTTTAAAAATAGACTCATTAAGGATTCTATAAATATAAACTTAATCCCATAATCGTTTTTCTTAAATTTTTTATGATTTTTCAAAGTCAGAACAGGGAACCCGAATTCATTCTGCCCTTGTCTGACAAAATTCATTATATCTAACAATTTAAAAATCCATTGCTTACACTATTTCTTTTATGAGAAACTAGACTCCATAAGCTTTAATCTCATATTTTTTTCATCTTCTAATTCGATTTCTACAATTTATGGTGATTTTTCAAAATTAGTCTACTGCTGCTGTCCAAACTGTTTTTGTGCAAGCTGTTTATTACCATTTTTCCCTTAAGCTGTTAATAAATGATAATTTCGTCCCTACTCAATTAGCCTCTCAATTGAGCTGATTTTTCTCAATTAACATTTTATTCTATCACCTTAAACTAGTTTACAACCTTTAGGAATCAGAATTTCAGCAATAGACTTTAATTCTAAGCATTTTCATAATTAGGTCCTAAAAATCAATTTCTATTGAAATTACCTAATAAAATCATCTCATAAACAAATTAAAGCTTTAATTTAATTCTATTTCATCATAAACTTACAGCACTCAACCATGGTGACTTTCAATTTCATCCATGAAATCAAAAACTAATGAATTTAATAGTAGGACCTAGTTGTAAAAGTCTTAGAAACACAAAAATTACAAGAAAAAGGAAAGGATTAACTCACTTGGTGCAAAAATTATGAAATATCAGCTTAGAGAACCCTCTTATGGCGGTTTTAGCTACTGGAATTGAAGAGAAATGAAGAGAAATCTAGATATTTCCTATTTAGTCCTATCTTTATTTAGTTAATTTTGCAATATTCCAATTTTACCCTTAATTTATCAATTTTTCTGCTGATTTCATACCCTTGCCGTCCAGCCCAAATAACTTTTGGGTCTAATTGCCTTTTAAATCCTTTCTCATTAGACTCTTAAGCTATTTAATCACTCTAGCAACTTTTACACCTATTACAATTTAGTCTTTTTATTTAATTGACTACCCAAACATTAAAATTTCCTAACGAAATTTTACTACCACATTAATAACATTTCATAAATATTTATAAAATTATTTTTGACTCGGTTTTATGAGATAGAGGTCTCGATACCTTTTTTTTACTCAATTTCTTCAATAATTTCTTTTTCTATCTAATCACTAAATTGGTAAAATTTTTCTATCAATATTTTCATACGATTTTCCTATCATAAAAATTTTCAAGCAAAAATATTGAAACAAATTTCTCTTTAAATCGGATCTATGGCTATGAAACCATTGTTCCGATAACCTTGAATTTAGGCCATTACAACTCTCCCCCCTTTAAGGATTTCCGTCCTCGAAAATCTTACCAGTAAAGAGGTTTGGGTATTGTTTCCTCATTGCCTCCTCCGGTTCCCATGTCGCTTCCTCAATCCCATGCTTTTGCCACAATACTTTCACCAAATTTATCTTTTTATTTCTAAGCTCTTTTGTCTCCTGTGCCAATATCTTGACCGGTTCTTCACTGTAAGTCATATCCGGTTGAATCTCTACTTCTGTAGGAGAAATAACATGTGAAGGATCTGATTGATATCGTCGTAACATAGATACATGAAAAACATTATGGATTCTATCAAGTTCCGGTGGTAATGCCAATCGATAAGCGACTGATCCAATTCTTTCTATGATTTCATAAGGCCCGATAAATCTTGGACTCAGTTTACCCTTTCGACCGAATCGAAGGACTTTCTTCCAAGGAGACACTTTCAGAAATACCTTGTCACCGACTTGAAATTCAATCTCTTTTCATTTAAGGTCGGCATATGATTTTTGACGATCCGAAGCTGCTTTTAGACTATCCCGAATAACCTTTACTTTTTCTTCTGTTTCCAGGATCAAATCAACCCCATGTATCTTCCTTTCAGTAAGCTCTGTCCAATATAACGGTGTTCTACATTTTCTACCATACAAAGCTTCATACGGAGCCATTTTAATACTAGACTGATAACTGTTATTGTAAGCAAATTCAATCAAAGGTAGATACCTCTCCCAATTACCTTCAAACTCTAGTATACAACATCGGAGCATATCTTCCAATACTTGAATTACACGCTCAGATTGACCATCTGTCTGAGGATGAAATGCAGTGCTGAAATAAAACTGAGTACCCAAGGCTTCTTGCAATTTGTCCCAGAAACGAGACGTAAATCGGGGATCTCTATCTGATATAATGAAGACAGGCACTCCATGTAGCCTGACAATCTCAGATATGTACAGTTCAGCTAGTTTATCTAAAGAATAATCCATACGTACCGGAATAAAGTGAGCTGACTTTGTTAATCGGTCAACAACCACCCAAATAGCATCTTTTTTCCTCGGAGACAAACGTAGCCCCGGTACAAAATCCATAGTGATTCTTTCCCATTTCCATTCTGGTATAGTAATTGGCTGAAGTAACCCCGAAGGTACCTGATGTTCAGCTTTAACTTGTTGACATATTAAACACCTTGATACAACTCAGAGATATCACGTTTCATTCCTGACCACAAGTACATCTTTTTCAGATCATTATACATTTTATTACTCCCCGGATGTACAGACATAATACCGCTGTGAGCCTCGCGTAGAATCTTCTGTATGAGCTCTGAATTCTGAGGTACACATACTCTACCTCTGAATAATAAACAACCATCAGAACCAATCTGAAATTCAGAATCATTACCTGACTCACACTGTGCCCGTTTAACTTATAACTTCTCATCATTCTTCTGAGCTTCACATATTTGCTGTAAAAATGTCGGTTTAGCTCTTAATTCTGCTAGGATTGAACCATCATCAGTCAATGATAACCGGGTATTCATAGCTCATAAAGCAAACAGAGATTTCCAGCTCAAAGCATCAACTACAACATTAGCCTTACCCGGATGGTAATCAATAATCAAATCATAGTCCTTTATCAGTTCAAGCCACCTGCACTGTCTCAAATTCAAATCTTTCTGTGCCATCAAATATTTCAAGCTTTTATGATCAGTATAAATATGACATTTCTCACCGTACAAGTAATGCCGTCATATCTTCAGCGCAAATACTGATGTGATCCGGCTCGGGATGATGAGTCGAATTCACTTAGTTGCCCGATCGTCGTTCGAGAGAGTCGTTCGTGCTTCAGGTTTTAGAACTAGAAGTGAATGAAAAGATACGGGTAAGCGGAAGGTTTCAAAGTAGGGTGAATTTAGTAATAGGTTTGATTTAGTAGCAAAGATGGATGATGGTTAAATGGCTCGGTTTGGAATAACAAGAAAATAATTCGAAGGATGGGAATGGAAAACGAACTTAACATCAGGAATGATTCAACACTAAGAAGTGTCACCCCGGTTCCTATATTGTTAAGGTGAAAAGATGGATAGATGGATAAGTGAACGCCACACCAAGATTGGTGATAAGTTCAAACAAGATGATTGACGCCACTAGCACAAGCCAGATAAGTCTTTCAAAACTTGTACGAGATATGAGAGGAAGCAACCTCACAAGAACAAATGTTCATTAACAAATTTGGAAAAAGTCTTTTACAAATGAAATCAACAAACTATTTATACTAGTTTCTTATGCTAACCGAATAGTCCATTCATGAACTTAACTATTAAGTAATGAACCTAATTAAGACATGAACCTTCTAGAAAAATGACCAATGGTGTCCTTGTCCATGTTCGGCCGAATGGGAGATGAATGGGCAGCTTCATGTATGAGCAAGCTTTGGAAGCCAATAGGATTGTCTAGGTTCGGCCATGGGATGCATGAAACTCCCAAAGGGTGTCTCTTGGCCGAATAGGTGCTTAGGAAACTCCAAGGGTCCTCCCACATGCATCGGTTGTACATAGAACTTGGAAGGGGCCTTGAACCTAGTCGTACATGCACTTGCATTGATTACCCCCCATTCATGCATGTGTGCCGTCCAAGGGAGATGCACCTTTCAATATGCATTAACCTTCCATGTACATGAATGTATGTCCTCCAAACATTGAACCGGTCCATGCATGTATCCTCCCGTTCAATAAACTTTCCCGTTCATGCACCTTGCATTAAATGCCATGAATGTATCTTCTAAATTCGGCTAACCTACAAAATTAAATAACATAATTAAATAACACACAACTATTCATATAATTATAATTTAAAATAATAAATAAATAACTTAATATCACTAACTAAATTTGAACACAATAATTATAAGTCAACTTATAATAAATTCAGCTAGCTCAAATAGTCAAAAACACTTAGTGAGCTAAATTGAGCTAGGGAATTCGGCATGAGCTGTAACAAACTTAGTTATAAGCTAGATTAATACTTAATTTATTGAAATGAAAAAGGAATGAGCTGAAACGAGCTAAATTCGAGCTCAAACGAGCTAAAACGAGCTCAAGTGAGCTGATGGGAACTGAATGGCGCATGGGGGAGCTGAAGAGGAGCTGAGGTCGGATTGCAAAATGGTGCATGGAGTCTTCAAGGAGTTATTCTTAGCTCCTCCAACGTTATAGAGCTGGTTATCTTCCCAAATGCGCATCACAAAGGCTGATATAGCATCTTGAAGTTGCTTGGTTCGAGCTCGGGTCATGGGACCTTTTGGCAGCTCAATAGATCCTTGGTGTGCATTCGAGGATGCCCCGGGTGTGCTCACATCATTCCCCCCGTCTTCAAAGTGACTTGTCCTCAAGTCGAGCCATTTGTCCACTCGAAAATACTTTCTCTCACGCGGCTTTCCTCGGTCAAATGGGACAAAGGCTATGACGCAAACTTTTCTGCATTTACTCACCAAATTTGACAATAAAAAGTGCAACGAACTCAAATTCAAATAACACACAAAAAATCCAGTCCAAAGATCATATGGCAAAAAATTTATTCGTTCATAACATGGATGCCTCATATTATCGCACAATTTCAATATGCCATCAATATGAACAATTGAACAGAATGAAAACAGGGAATAATTAATCATGCAATTTAGCAAACAAGAATGCATTCGTCGTCTCAACCACAACATTCCAAATGGATCAAAACAAAGGATATATTCACTTGGCTTTTTGATTTGAACAATCTCACCTTGCTGTATTCGATTAAATGGACTTACAATAGTATGATGAACAATATGACAACCTTCCACAAAGCCATCATCAAAAACACCGTTTTCTCGTTTGCGCAAAACAAACCTTCGCTCCTTAGCAAGGTAATGTAATCGATACTTTGAACTCGAATAAACCTGAAAAGGTGAAAAATCAAATAAGTAACTCGCGCTCTTCAAAATGAAATTACCACAAAGATGGAAGATGTCAAGGTCACCATGGATAATGCACTTAAAAGGACAAATTGATATGCTATTCACAAGTTGATCGCATGAATCAATTCTGGGTTTAAAAACAAAATTTCCAGAATCAAAGGCTTGATTTTGACTTTGTAAACTAACCACAAGATTTATTTTCAGAAATGAAGATAAAATTCGCAATGGATGAAAAGGTACAACAAATTTATCTACATGGAAATTATGATGCTTACCTTCTCTTGGTAACAACTTAAAGTGGCTAGCTCCAGGCTTAAACACTCGATTTTGATCACTTATCCCAAAATACAGTAAGAAATTCAATTTCTCAAATAAATCACAAAAATAGATCAAAGAGGGTTTAGGCAGACGAACATGCAAACATTCATACTTCACAAAACTCAATCGAATAGGCAGATCAATACATGGAAACTTCGTACAAAAATTTAAAGATTTCTCTTAAATGACAAAATCAAACGGATTATTCATTGTATGCGAAAACCTTTGAACACATATGTTGAACAAAGAAGTTGTGTACATGTCTCCTTTCAAAAGTTCAAAATCATCACAGACCAATTGAATAGGCATGTTTAAGAAAAAAGGTTTAGCACATATATTCAAAGAGTTTAAGAATTCAAATACATGAAAATTTTTATGTGCAAAACTTTTATCACACACCGTCATGATTTGCATAGGCAAAACCAACTCAACAGAAAGGTTAAACATTTCATAAGACAAATTTTTCGTGGTTCTTCTTGTGACAAGGTCATTAACATCAAAATTTGAACAGTAACTAACCAAATCAAAATTTTGAGACCTTTCAGAAATTGAACCATCAAAACCTTTATTAGCAGTTTTTAAGTCAAATGGTCGTGACTCAATAATCATAGAGTCCTTACCTCTCTTACCTTCGGACAAAAGTGGGCGGTTGTCTTTCTCATTCTTACCTTTCTTATAGAACAAAAATCGCCCTTCATTGGGAAGGTATTGAAGCTGGAAGTGGTCACATGAATTTTCAAAAACCTGGGAAGAGAAATCGCAAGAAAAACTAATAAGTGGGTTAGTGGAAACAATCCTCGCTTGCTCACTAACATCTTTTCCACTCGAATCTTTTTCTTTGGAAACTCTCGTTTCTTTTGTTTCAATTTCTTTCTCTTTAATCTCTTTTTCAATTTCTTTTTCACTCTCAAATTTCTTTTCGTTCTCTTTTCAATCTCAATCTCAATCTCATTTTCTTTTCTTTGTTTTTCTCTCTTTTCTTTGTTTCTTCTCTCGATTTCATTCAAAATCCTCTATTTTCTCTCATAATCTTTTCTTGCCTCTCTTTTCTTTTGATCTCTTTTTGCTTTTCGACTTCTTCTTTTCTCGCTTGCTTTTTACAAGAGGTTACAAAAGATTTAGGAGAAAAATCATTTTGTTCAAAAGAAGAAAAATCATTTACATATGATTCACGAACAATCCTTCGTGAAGATCTCTCCATGGCTATTTTTTTTGGAGCTCTTGAAGAGGTGTATCTTTCATCTCGCACGTCTTCTCGGAAGGATTCAAAATCAAAATCAGCTTCTCTTCGTCTTGAATTCCTTGATGAAAAAGAATCTCGATTGTAATCTCTTCTTGAGTAGTCGTTGGATGTGTATCTCCATGATGCTCTCGAATCCACTTTTTGACTTGATGACATTCGTGCTCGTTGGTCTATTTTCTCCACACGATCTAATCTCTCGTGCAATTTGTCAAACTTAGTTGTCACCATTCTTCGCATTTCTTGCACCAAATATTGATATTCTGATTCGGCAAATTCTTCGCGAGACATGATGTTATCGCTGAAAGGAAAATTGTTAAGTCAAATAGACACAAAGTCCTCACTACAAAATCCTCACGAGTTCACTCGGAAAGAAAGAATGATGGCACTCATACTCGTGTTTTCGCTCATTTTTGGCTTTTTAACTCTCGAATGTTCTCACACACTCTAGCCTTTTACCACTCAAGCTTACTCTCATAACCTCGTATTTTGTTTCTTTCGACTTGTCTTGGTGCCTTGGGGTCAGTTTCAAGGTGGTTACAAAGGTTAGAATGTCACGGTGTACGGGTAGGCTAAAAAAAATTAGTCTTTGGTGTAGTGTGGCGTTTTGGGGGGAGGGGTAAAAGTTGCTGGAAAGAAAGATTGAAGGTCGGAACAAAAATGTAAACAAAAGAATAGATCTTGATCACACACTTTCCTTCTTTTTTTTCTTAATTTCGTATTTTTTTCTCTTTTTTTTAATACTTCACAATATCACTATTACAAGAGAGAGAACGAAAATTACAACTTGAATTTTTTTTTAATTCAAATTTTTTTTAACTACGAACCTATTTCGATCTTGTTACGAACGTCAGCGCCTCTCGATTTACAAGCTCTGATACCAAATGATGTGATCCGGCTCGGGATGATGAGTCGAATTCACTTAGTTGCCCGATCGTCGTTCGAGAGAGTCGTTCGTGCTTCGGGTTTTAGAACTAGAAGTGAATGAAAAGATACGGGTAAGCGGAAGGTTTCAAAGTAGGGTGAATTTAGTAATAGGTTCGATTTAGTAGCAAAGATGGATGATGGTTAAATGGCTCGGTTTGGAATAACAAGAAAATAATTTGAAGGATGGGAATGGAAAACGAACTTAACGTCAGGAATGATTCAACACTAAGAAGTGTCACCCCGGTTCCTATATTGTTAAGGTGAAAAGATGGATAGATGGATAAGTGAACGCCACACCAAGATTGGTGATAAGTTCAAACAAGACGATTGACGCTACTACCACAAGCCAGATAAGTCTTTCGAAACTTGTACGAGATATGAGAGGAAGCAACCTCAAAAGAACAAATGTTCATTAACAAATTTGGAAAAAGTCCTTTACAAATGAAATCAGCAAACTATTTATACTAGTTTCTTATGCTAACCGAATAATCCATTCATGAACTTAACGATTAAGTAATGAACCTAAATAAGAAATGAACCTTCTAGAAAAATGACCAATGGTGTCCTTGTCCATGTTCGGCCGAATGGGAGATGAATGGGCAGCTTCATGTATGAGTAAGCTTTGGAATCCAATGGGATTGTCTAGGTTCGACAATGGGATGCATGAAACTCCCAAAGGGTGTCTCTTGGCCGAATAGGTGCTTAGGAAACTCCAAGGGTCCTCCCACATGCATCGGTTGTACATGGAACTTGGAAGGGGCCTTGAACCTAGCCGTACATGCACTTGCATTGATTACCCCCCATTCATGCATGTGTGCCGTCCAAGGGAGATGCACCTTTCAATATGCATTAACCTTCCATGTACATGAATGTATGTCCTCCAAACATTGAATCGATCCATGCATGTATACTCCCATTCAATGAACTTTCTCGTTCATGCACCTTGCATTAAATGCCATGAATGTATCTTCCAAATTCGGCTAACCTACAAAATTAAATAACATAATTAAATAACACACAACTATTCATATAATTATAATTTAAAATAATAAATAAATAACTTAATATCACTAACTAATTGAACACAATAATTATAAGTCAACTTATAATAAATTCAGCTAGCTCAAATAGTCAAAAACACTTAGTGAGCTAAATTGAGCTAAGGAATTCGGCATGAGCTGTAACAAACTTAGTTATAAGCTAGATTAATACTTAATTTATTGAAATAAAAAAGGAATGAGCTGAAACGAGCTAAATTCTAGCTCAAACGAGCTAAAACGAGCTCAAGTGAGCTGATGGGAACTGAATGGCGCATGGGGGAGCTGAAGAGGAGCTGAGGTCGGATTGCAAAATGGTGCATGGAGTCTTCAAGGAGTTATTCTTATCTCCTCCAACGTTATAGAGCTGGTTATCTTCCCAAATGCGCATCACAAAGGCTGATATAGCATCTTGAAGTTGCTTAGTTCGAGCTCGGGTCATGGGACCTTTTGACAGCTCAATAGATCCTTGGTGTACATTCGAGGATGGCCCGGGTGTGCTCACATCAAATACAATAGCAGCTAATTCAAGATCATGTACTGGGTAATTTCTTTCATGTGGTTTAAGTTGTCTTGAAGCATAGGCTATTACTTTACCTTCTTGCATCAAAACACAACCTAAACCATTTAATGAGGCATCACTGTAAATAACAAATTCCTTACCCAGTTCAGGCTGCACTAATACAGGTGCTTTCGTTAATAGGTCTTTCAATCGGTTGAAACTTTGTTGACATTCATCAGTCCACTCGAACTTTACATCTTTCTACAATAATCGAGTCATTGGAGAAGCTATCATAGAGAATCCCTGTACAAATCTCCGATAATAACCAGTTAAACCCAAGAAACTTCTAACTTCAGATACATTCTTTGGTGGATTCCAATTGACAATAGCTGATATTTTACTTGGATCTAACCTGATGCCTTCGGCAGATACAATGTGTCCAAGAAAACCCACTTCTCGAAGCCAAAATTCACATTTACTGAATTTAGCATATAACTGCTTCTCTCGTAGAATTTGCAACACAATTCTCAAATGTTCTGCATGTTCTTCTTCATCCCGAGAATAAACCAAAATATCATCAATGAATACTACTACAAATCTGTCTAAGTACGGTCTGAATATCTGATTCATCAAATCCATGAATACTGCAGGTGTATTAGTTAGCCCAAACGGCATAACTAGAAACTCATAATGCCCGTACCTGGTTCTAAAGGCTGTTTTTGGCACATCTGACTCCTTTACCCGTAACTGATAATAACCTGATCGAAGATCAATCTTTCAAAACACAGTAGCACCTTTCAGCTGATCAAATAAATCATTAATCCGGGGTAACATGTACTTATTCTTTATGGTTACTTTATTAAGCTGCCGATAGTCGATACACAATCTCAAAGACCCATCTTTCTTTTTCACAAACAGAACCGGAGCACCCCAAGGTGAATGACTCGGTCGGACAAAACCCCTGTCAACAAGTTCTTGCAACTGTGTCTTTAACTCCTTTAATTCTGTAGGAGCCATACGATATGGAGCTACGGAGATCGGAGTAGTTTCCGCAATCAAATCTATAGAAAATTTCACTTCTCTTTCTGGTGACAATCCTGGTAATTCCTCTGGAAACACATCAGAAAATTCAGATACCACTGGAACTGTCTGTATTTTTGACTCAGATACTTTGGTGTCAAGTACATAAGCCAAGTAAGGATCATACCCTTTTTTGACATACCTCTATGCTGCCATTACCGAAATCATATCAGATAACCCCTCTGTCTGATCACATTTAACCCAGAGCAACTCACCATTCTGACATTTTAGCACAATATATTTTTGTCTACAATTTATTACCGCATCATGCTGGGTTAACCAATCCATGCCCAATATCACATCAAATTCATCAAATGGCAGTAACATCAAATCAGCCGAGAAACAATAACCTCTTACCATTATTGGATAATTTTTACAAATTTTATCCACCAACACAGACTGGCCCAAGGGGTTTGAGACTTTAACCACAAATTCAGTAGGTTCAACAGATAAATTTTTAATAATTGCAAGTTTAACACATATATATGAATGCGTAGAACCAGGATCAATCAATGCAGTAATATTAGTATCAAGTAAAAAAAATGTACCAGTAATAACATCGGGTGCTGAGGCATCTTCTCTGGCACGAATGGCATATGTCCTAGCAGGTGCTCGTGCCTCAGGCCTACCTGCAGTATCTTTTGTAGCTCCTCGACTACCATTGAAATTATCGGATGGTCGAGGTGGTCTACCTCTCGAAACTGGATTACTCAGCTTCGATATCTGTTCAGCTTCTTTTTCACCCCTTTCTGGACAATCTCTGAGGAAATGGTCAAAAGAACCACATCGGTAACAAGCCCCGCTCTTTAATCGACATTCACCAAAATGAGCTTTATTACAGTACTGGCATCTCGGTTTAGGAGTGCCAACACTGCCAACACTGGTCACTGATGGAATAGAAGGCCTTGGATTAGTGCGTTGAGAACCTCGCTCTTTGCCCAAATACACAATGGCTGAAGTAGAACGATCCTGATACTTCTTCAATTTCTTTGAAGCAGAAAATTGGGATTTTCCCATCGGTCTTTTACTAAAAATTTGAGCTTCCCTCCCAGCCTGTTTATTTTCTTTGCTCAATTCTTCTGCTTTATAAGCTCTCTCTGCCAATGTAGCAAACTCTCGAATTTCAAGAATTCCGATCAGTAGTTTAATGTCTTTATTTAACCCTTCTTCAAATCGTTTGCACATTTCAGCTTCTGACTGTACCCATTCTCGAGCATATTTACTCAATCGAACAAATTCTCTTTCATATTCAGATACTGATCTGTTACCCTGTTTCAACTCAAGAAATTCTTTTCTTTTCTGATCGAGAAACCTCTGGCTGATATATTTTTTTCTGAACTCGGTCTAAAAGAATTCCCATGTAATTTCTTCTTTCGAAACAACTGAAGCTTTAGTATTCCACCAATGGTAAGCTATGTCTTTTAGCAGTGAGACGGTACATTTCAGACGTTCTTCTGGTGTACAAGATAATTCCTCCAGAACCCAAGTAGTGTTTTCTAACCAGAATTCAGCCCGTTCAGAATCATCATCAATTGCTGCTCGAAATTCTTCAGCCCAATATTTTAGAATTTTATCTACTGGAGCTTTCCCTTTTCTGACAGATTCAGAACCTGTACCTTGTGGGGTCTCGGGAACTGGTGGAGGAGTAGGGGGGAGCTTGAACTTGCTGCACTACAGGGTTAGTTCTTAAGTATTGATTAAACCAATCATTTATCATTTGAAAGAAGGCTATTTTTGCCTCCTCCCCTCGACCCTCTGTCTCGGGCCTTCTACTGCTAGTTTCTTCTCTTTGTACTGAAGCCAGAGCATGACTCCTAGCTTCCTCAGATTGAGCTCGGTCGGATGACATTACTATAAGAAAAAACACATTTTAAATGGTCATGAGATATCACACTATCAATAATAATTTAAATGGCATGTATAGCTAATCCCGTATTTGCTACATCGGTCCTAGAACTGGCTAAACCGTAGTTCTGATACTAATAAATGTAATACCCCTATCCGTATTCATTGTTAGAATAGGGTACGAGGCATTACCGGAGTTTACGAATTAATTTTTTTATATTCAATATAGCCCCTTTATAAATATCTAACCTTCCCTGCAATATTAAATCGAGACCAATCCACATCAACCAAATCAATTCAACATATTTTCAAGATAAATTCATGCATTTTATAAGATAACGTCATCACATATCTAAAACCAGGTTTGTTAACCATACTAATGGCTAACTTTACATTCATTTCACGTTAACATTTACTTTGTTAGCTTATACATGCCATTGATTTCCAAAATAAAGTTTCTTTATATACCGAAATCCTGAGGTTGACAGTGTGATGTGTCTCCGACCAAATCTGACCTCCGAGCTCTTAACACTACAAAACAGGGAAAAAGGAAACGGTGTAAGCACTTTGTGCTTAGTAAGCTCATGTAACAAGAATTATACTTACCTAATATTTTCAATACAATATAATAAACATTCATATATCCATTCAATGCATTATTACCCTAACATGCACAAACTCAACATTCAAGTTAGTACAATAATTTCCATGTATCAATAATATATATACCATGATTGATGAGCTCGTCAATACCATGATTTCCATTTCCTTATTATTTTTCCATATTTATCCCGTTGAATTTCTTGGAATTTTCGATGGATTTTCAGAGATACACTTTTAGTGTACATTTCTGAGTCCGTCAATTCATATTCATGTGCGCACATATCCATTTCAGAGAGCACACTCCCGCGAACCTCAACCTTGCAGCGGGATTACCAGTCCAGGCTAAATCCCCTGCAATATAAACTCATAGAGTATTGTCCGGATTACCAGTCCAGGCTAAATCCCCTGCAACGACAATTACTCTAATGAGCTTGGATCTGAATTACCAGTCCAGGCTAAATTCAGACCCTAATTTGGATTACCCGTCCGGGCTAAATCCATTTTCCACATATTCTTCGGGAGGGCTATATCAGGATAGGATCACCCGTCCGAGCTAGATCCTTTT
This sequence comes from Gossypium hirsutum, assembly GCF_007990345.1. Taxonomy (NCBI): domain Eukaryota; kingdom Viridiplantae; phylum Streptophyta; class Magnoliopsida; order Malvales; family Malvaceae; genus Gossypium; species Gossypium hirsutum. Next base: position 38,037,536 of record NC_053433.1, read on the forward strand.
TACCGTCAATTCCTTTTCAGAGATCCATCGAATTTTCCTTTCATTCAACCGGGATTTCTTGCTCTTTTATCAAATATGTCAATGTTTCATAAAATTTCATATAATGAACATTCAAATCATATTCATATAAAAAACATGCATTTCAAGCATTTAAGAATATAATTCAAGTTACATGAACTTACCTTGATACTTGTTTGTAAACAATAAAAATCTACTAATCACGAACTTTTTCCTTTCCTCGATCTAGCTTCGTATTTGAATCTTCCGAATCTAAATAAATAAATTTAATTATCAATTTAATACATTTCATGTTTATATGCAACATTCTCTATAATTCAACTATTATTTATAGTTCATTCAAAGCTGTCTACTTGAGTCATAGTCACTAAATTATTTATAACTTGAGCTACGGAACCCCAAATTAAGATCCGTTAATTTTTCCTAAAACTAGACTCATATATATTTTTACCATAAAATTTTCAGAATTTTTGGTTTAGCCAATAAGTACATTTTATTCTTTAAAGTCACCCCTCTTTTGCTGTCGACAGTTCTGACCATTCTTCACTAAAAATTAATTATCTCTTCATACAGAATTCAAATAATGTTCTTGTTTGTTTCTTTTAAAAATAGACTCATTAAGGATTCTAGAAATATAAACTTAATCCCATAATCATTTTTCTTAAATTTTTTATGATTTTTCAAAGTCAGAATAGGGAACCCGAATTCATTCTGACCTTGTCTGACAAAATTCATTATATCTAACAATTTAAAAATCTATTGCTTACACTATTTCTTTTATGAGAAACTAGACTCAATAAGATTTAATCTCATATTTTTTTCATCTTCTAATTTGATTTCTACAATTTATGGTGATTTTTCAAAGTTAGTCTACTGCTGCTATCCAAACTGTTTTTGTGCAAGCTGTTTATTACCATTTTTCCCTTAAGCTTTTAATAAATGATAATTTCGTCCCTACTCAATTAGCCTCTCAATTGAGCTGATTTTTCTCAATTAACATTTTATTCTATCACCTTAAACTAGTTTACAACCTTTAGGAATCAGAATTTCAGCAATTGACTTTAATTCTAAGCATTTTCACAATTAGGTCCTAAAAATCAATTTCTATTGAAATTACCTAATAAAATCATCTCATAAACAAATTAAAGCTTTAATTTAATTCTATTTCATCATAAACTTACAGTACTCAACCATGGTGACTTTCAATTTCATCCATGAAATCAAAAACTAATGAATTTAATAGTAGGACCTAGTTGTAAAAGTCTTAGAAACACAAAAATTACAAGAAAAATGAAAGGATTAACTCACTTGGTGCAAAAATTATGAAATATCAGCTTAGAGAACCCTCCTATGGCGGTTTTAGCTGCTGGAATTGATGAGAAATGAAGAGAAATCTAGATATTTCCTATTTAGTCCTAGCTTTATTTAGTTAATTTTGCAATATTCCAATTTTACCCTTAATTTATCAATTTTTCTGCTGATTTCATACCCTTGCCGTCCAGCCCAAATAACTTTTGGGTCTAATTGCCTTTTAAATCCTTTCTCATTAGACTCTTAAGCTATTTAATCACTCTAGCAACTTTTACACCTATTACAATTTAGTCTTTTTATTTAATTGACTACCCAAACATTAAAATTTCCTAACGAAATTTTACTACCACATTAATAACATTTCATAAATATTTATAAAATTATTTTTGACTCGGTTTTATGAGATAGAGGTCTCGATACCTTGTTTTTACCCAATTTCTTCAATAATTTCTTTTTCTATCTAATCACTAAATTGGTAAAATTTTTCTATCAATATTTTCATACGATTTTCCTATCATATCAATTTTCAAGCAAAAATATTGAAATAAATTTCTCTTTAAATCGGATCTATGGTTACGAAACCATTGTTCCGATAACCTTGAATTTAGGCGATTACATGTATGACTTTTGATTGCTAAATATTCTGATATGTCTGATAATGCTTGTTAACCTTAGTCCGGCTATGGATATGGGTTAGGGGTGTTACAGACGTGGCCATCCCTCGATTCCTACGAGCTCAATCTGTGACCCATGCTCGCATACCCTTTTAGCGAGCCATACCCGTGAGCTCTCCTTGCGAGCTATGTCTGTGACCTTGCCTCGCTGTCTTCTTATGATTCTCCTTATACTTTGTCTTCGAGTGGGATCTATTCAATGCCTGGGCTGAAAACCCAGATCCTTTCAGGGCTTGGGTCATGGTTACTGATGTATAATAGACTTGTTCATGGGCTGACTTGCCTGAAAAGTGAGAGGGTTTGGGCAACAAAAATATAGGCTCGAAAAATGGGCTTTGACAATAAAATAAGGCTCTTTCTTAAATGGGCTAGGCCTCGGGTAAGTTTTTTTGGCCTAAGCCTGGTTCGGCCTGGCCCGAATTTACAAAAAAAAACTGCTACTGTTTTTTACTGTTTTGACATTGTTTTTTTTCTTTGTTTTGCTATCATTTTACTATTATATTGCTACCATTTTTGTTGTTATTGTTTGGATATTGTATAACTCTTGTTTCATTATTAATTTTGCTACTATTTTAGAGATATTTGTTTGCTAAGTTACAGTTATCTTAGTACTATTTAAATATGTTTTTTTTCCATTTGTTAAGAAACATTTATTTTAATGTTTTTAATGTATTTGATATATTATATTTTTAAAAATTTATTTTATATAAAAAAGTAACATAAAAAGTTTTAATATGGGTAAGTCGAGCCGTACTCAAGTTTTAACATTTTTATTTGGACTGGACTTGGGCAAAATTTTAAACCTATTTTTCGAGTCGAGCCTAGAAAAGAAGCCTAAATTTTTTACTTAGCCCAACCCCACCCATGGGCTACTCTACTTCTAATGTACCAAATACTTTCCTTTTATTAATATGTTCTATATTTTTTATTAAAAATAATTTTTTTTATTCCCTTAAATATATATTTTTATCTTCCCAAATAAAAAAAATTAATATTAATTTGTTAAAAATAAAAGCATAAAATATTATAAAAGAAACGAAGGGCTAGTTTGGCAATACTTTTAAAAAGTGCTTTTGAAAAGTGTTGTGGAGAAGTGCTTTTTAGAAGTGCTTTTGAAAAGTTTGGTTTAAAATTTGAGTGTTTAGCAATGCTATCAAAATGTAACATCCCGAATTAGGGCCTAGTCAGAATAGTGGTTTCGGGACCACAAATCCGACGCAAGAATATTTATTTTTATTATATTTTTATGGTATACAATTTTACGAAATAATTTTGTGAAAATTTCGTTCGAAAATTTCAACGTTTGGGCACTCAATTTGGTCAAAAGGACTAAATTGTAAAAAATGCAAAAGTTGAGTTCTACATGTTAGAGGTGTCTAATTGTTATGAAATTTTAAATGGGAGGTCCTTAAATGGTAATTAGACCATTGTATAACTTGTTGGACAAAAATGGTCATGGTTGGGTAAATTTTGAAAGAATAGTAAAAAGCGTATTTTGGTCATTTAGGGGTAAAATGAATTAAAAGACAAATTTTAAAACCCAAATGTGTCCCTTTTTTCTTGCTTCAGCCAAATTTACTAAGAGCAGCCATGGTTAGGGTTTGGCCAAGCTTCCAAGCTCAATAGTAAGTGATTCCGAGCTCCATTTTTAACGTTCTATGCATTTTTGAAGTCTCAGTAACATGTTATAGCTATTTTTACCATTTATTTGAGCTAGGATTTGTGTTTAAAAATTTACCCATGAATGATATGCATGTATTTTGATGTTTAATGGTAGAATATGAAGGCTCGGTGCGTAATAAACGACTTTTATTAAGCGATTTTTGATGAAAACGTCCGAAAGGATCGTTTTGTCAAATTTGTAAAATTGGTCATAAAAGGGTGATTTAGTGGAAATTAGGGGCTGCCATAGTTACGAAAATGATTTGGATAGGCTTGAAATGCAAGGAAATTGAATAAAAATCATTTTACAAGTATTTGGGAAAAAGTGCAAATATGTGAAAGTTTAAGGGTTAAAATACAAATTTGTAAAATATGATTTTTGGACCCATATGAATAATGTGACTAATTAGTAGGCTAAATGTGATATTATAGATCAAGGAAAACAAGATTTGGGCTTAGACCGAGGTTGAACAAGGTTAAGCACAAACTCAAAATAAATAGTCGTACTCGAAACCGAGGTAAGTTCATATGTTAATGATAATGCAATGATATTATTGTTCATGCTTGAACTTAAATTGATGTGTTAGCATTGTGTGATGGATATTTATTTAGTTGATATAAAGATTATATATTGTAACAAATGCCTAAATATAAATGTATGTAATACCATGTTTATTTCATGGACTAATGTCTAAATAAACATGGAAATGTGTTGAATTGGATGTAGATTGCATGATCAGCTATGCATAATGAGATACTTGATGAAAAGAAAAAATCCCAATTGAATAAAAAGGGAAACCCAATGAATAAACCATAGCTTACATGGCTTAAGATCCTGCATGTGTTGCAGAAAAGGATTTAGCCCGGACGGGTAATCCGTTGATCTCAAATATAGAAAAGGATCTAGCCCAAACGGGTGTTCCTTGAGTGATCGAGCCTCTCGAAGAATATGTGTGCATTAAGGGTTTAGCCCGAACGGGTAATCCGATTAGGATTTAAATTTAGCCTGGACTGGTAATCCCGCCATAAGATGTGAGGTTCGCAGGAGTGCGTACTTAAGATGACCACTTGTATGACTTGACGGTAAATGGATTATCCATCGAGATTTTTGAGAAATTCAACGGGTATTACAATGAATAACGCGATGAAAGTCCCGAGATGGGCGTAGTGATAAAGGTAAAGTTAATCGATATGCTATGGATATGTACAGGTACGTACGTTATACTCATAAGTGATGCCTTATTGAAATGTGATAAATGATGAGTAAGCGAATTCATGCATATGTATGTGTATACATGATGAACAAGTGAAAAGATTTGAAAGACGAACCATCATTATGCTTATGATTATGAATTGTGTTGCAATATCATGTTAACTTACATTGTGCAATTGAATATGGGATTTATGAAATAATGAGTCCATGATCAATGTGACAATGAAATTATGATAGCTATTGTGATTTTGCACCGAAATAGTGTTGAACAATAGCAGTACCTCGACTTTGAAAAATCACCATAAATGGTGGAAGTCAAATTAGAGTCTGAATAATGTATGAAATTAAAGCTTAATGAGTATAGTTTCACATAAAGGAAACGATGTAAGTAAAAGAATTATGTATTATGAGATATTTGAATTCTTGTGAGATAGAGTTGGAGTGATTCCAAACTCCCCTATCTTAACTTTGGAAAATCATAGAAATTGTACAAAAATAATTATGAGTTAGGAATCATATGACTGAAATCCTTAATGTGTATACTTTCAGGAGAAAGATACAAGAACATTATCCGAGTCTCGTACTATGAGATATTTGATTTTTAGTAGATAGAGGTCGAAGCTATCGGATAGCGAAACAGGGGAGAGTTTAAAGAGTAAAATGTACTTATCGGCTAGACAAAAAATTCTAGAAATTTTATGGTAAGAAGATATATGAGTATAGTTTCAAAGAAAATTAACAGATCTTAATTTAGAATCCTGTAGCTCGAGATATAAATAATTTATCTACTATGACTCGAGTAGACAGCTTGACCAGAATATGAATAAAAGTGTAATTATAGTTGTTTTACCTAAGGAAACATGTTGCTATAATGCTTATTATTTTCATATGGCTTACTAAGTGTAAAGCTTACTCCCCTTCCATTTCTTCTAGTGTCTTCAGGTCGGCTCGGGGTTGGAGATCGTCGGAGGCAATCTCACACTATCAAGCTACCATCTTTGGAGTATTGTTGAAACTTAATTTCTTTAAGTGAGTGGCATGTAGAGGGACTTAATTATTGATATGTGTTTTTATGTTTTGGCCAAGATGTTGGCTTATATTAATTCCTTGTATATAGCCATGAGATGTGGCTTATAATGATTTTGGCTTGTAAGCCTATTTGTCCATGGTATGTGTTAATGTCTAGTGATGTGGTTATGTGATTATGCTTGTTCACTATGTATAAGAAGTATATGGCACATGTAAATGATGAATGCCCCGGAACCATTCAAGATGGTCATGGCCATGGAGTGAATGTGTGGCATGGTAGTAAGATGATAATGATTGAACATGGACAATTGTTGAATGTGTAGAGATTAAGTGTTGGGTAATAAACACATGTATGACAACATACAAATTATTTAATTGAATTTCACCAAAGGTTGATTAAACATTAAATTGATGTTATAATTTGTGCCTATGAAATGTAAAAGTATGGGGGAAAAATAAGGTCAACATAAGGCTTGGAAAATAGCCTAAGTGTTAGCTACACGGGCAAAGACACGGCCATGTGTCTCAACCATGTGGAGGACACAGCCTAGTATACGGGCGTGTGGCCTGGCCGTGTGGTATAAATTATTTTGCTGACGTCATAAACAGAGAGTTACACAGGTTGAGAACACGAGCGTGTCCCAAGCCACACGAGCGTGTGTGACCACACGGCCCCACCCACACGGGCTATGACTTTCCAAAGGAAGAAAATTTATTAAGTTGCCTAAAGTCTATCGAATGTTTTCAGTTTTGTCCCGAACTGCCCCGATGTATGTTTTAGGCCTCGAAGGCCTATATAAGGGACGATATACATGTGTTTGAAAAGTTTTAATTTTGGGCAAAATTTGGTGACCCGGTTTTGTATGTTTGTGAATGTTTAAGTCTGGTAACGCCTCGAATCCTGCCCGGAGTTAGATACGGGTGAGTGGTGTTACACAAAAAGTGCTTTTGAGAAATAAAATGTCTATTTTAGACATGTTATTATCAAGTAACAAATATGCATTTAAATTAGTTAATATTATTATATTTTAGTAAGAATATAAAAAAATTTATTATAACTTGTAACTATAAGTAAACACATATAAGTTTACAAACCTTTCTAATTATTCACATATTCAATATTGTAACACCTCTAACCCGTATCCGTTGCTGGAATAGACACATCATTCACATACATAACATATACATTTATGCATTCATAATTGAAATCCATTCAACATATTCATATTGTCCCTTATAAGGCCCTGCGAGACCTTAAAACATGCTTAAAATAGGTTCGGAACTAAACTGATAACATTTTAAAACTTCGAGAAACTTATAAAATTTTCATGCATATAGGGATCACACGTCTCTGTGAACAGGCCGTGTGCTTCACATGGCCACCCGACACACCCGTGTCACAGGCTGTGCGAAAATAGGGCATACATACTGACTTGCAACACATGGTCGAGGACACGCCTATGTGCCTGGTTGTGCGAAATCTAGAGGGGTTACTGACTTGGGTCACACGGCCAGCTACATGCCCATGTGCCAGCTCGTGTGCCACACATGGCCAGTAGACACGCCTGTGTGTCTAGGCCGAGCCAATCCTGTAGGATATACTGACTTAATACGAAGGGCTACCGCAGGGGACACACGGCCGTGTACCTACGCCATGTGTCGCAGTCGAGCCACACACCCGTGTGCTAATCCGTGTGGAGTGAAAATAGGCTTAGTTAAAGCCACATTTCTCACCTTCCTTAAGCTTACCTAAACACCACATTTCATGCCATTTTAATAAACTAATAGGCAGCCAAACCATGTTAGTTTATGCACTAAACTTACAACACCAATTCTATCCATTTCATCAACTCAAATCATACCATTTATAACCATCCTATCAACTACTAAATCCATAACCAAAAACATGCCAAAACAACAAGTCATAAACTTAACTTCTATATGTATTTTCTCACCGTCTTATTAACTATTTTATGCCATATAACATACCATTTCATCATCAATAAACCAATCCACAACATGCCAATGACAATTATACCAAAACACAAGGCAATCAATAACAACATGTAGCACCCCAAACCCAGCCTAGACGTTATAACCGAATCCGACGTTCCACATCGAAGCATTAAAAACATTTTATATTTTTAATCTAGAAAGCTTACTTAGCGTTTAAAAGATAAATTCATTTTTGATTAAGGTGAATGGAAGCTGAGCACCAGGTAGGAAACCGAAGAAGAGGAGGTGAGTCCATCAGACTGCTTAAGTACCAAGCTCTCTTAGGATCCAATCCTAGACATGCACCCCACCATTGCCACACCTTAACTACGTGTATATTCTTAGGAATCCAATTCGATTAAGTTCATTTTGAGAAAAGTGATTAAGTTTGTAAAACGTTTTCGTTGCGGAAGTTTTGTTTGTTGCCGTTAGATTTTGAAATCAATTACTGTTTTGAAAAATGCACCCTAAAGCTAATCGATTTCAGCGACTAATATATCTATTCTAAATAAAACATATTAAAACAATTTAAGTAATTAAAGCGGCCTTATTACAACTTAAAACCAAAATCATAAAAGTAAATGAAAAGATGTCCAAATCCCCAGAAGAAAACCGAAATTTGCAGAACGTATGGCCACTCTGAATCCCTCCCAGCTCCAAGCCCACTATGGTTGGGGATTACCTGCATGGATAGAAATAAGGGATGAGTTTGGGAACTCAGTGTGTAAAATAACCCAACCATAGTCCAAATCAACTCAAACCACAGAAACAGATTAAACTGGGCCTTAGCCCTATGCGAAATTCAGAACGAAGCCCGGAGGCTCATAACAGATGCAGAACAGATATTTCATGTATGCAGAAACCCAACCCATATACAACCTTACACCATGTGGGGAGACTACTTGACCCACCCATCCGCTACACGCCACAGAATTTTGTAGCATGGCTGCCAGAACAAATATTGTGACAGAGTCACCAGATGCAGATATTCTGGCAGAGCCACCAGAACAGATATTTGTGGCAGAGCCACCAGAATACTTCCTCCATCAATATAACCTATCCCATGAAACAGATATACATGTCATGGCATACATCATACAGTATCAGAATATCATGCATTTCAGTCACAATTAACCCTAAGGGTATAACGGTAATTTTACACCTAGGGATAAAATGGTAAAATTCCATATTCAGGGGTATTCTAGTAAATTAACTATTTTAGGGTTTTCATGCATATTACAGCCAATAACTTATTAACAGAGACGCTTACCGAGCGTTCTTACCGCGTTGGGCCCGTTGGCCCATTAACCTGATTATGGCCCACTTAAGATTACCAAATACGTTAATCGATCTATCTCACGAGCATTCGCACACTCGCAAGTTCACAAAATACCGGCTTTTCGGCATTTCAGCTTTTCGGTTTTTATCGATCTAGTCTATGAAAGGGTGTCAGTTACACACCTGATTTATGATGGTACGTTGGCAAGATCCACACATGAACTGCCTTTTGCCGAAATATGGTTTAGATCTAGAGAGCCAACCGAATAAGTCCTCAAGCCCTTTGTTGTATGTCCTCTTGTCCACGCTACCGCTTACACAACCAACAGAAAAACGCAAATCCCTCAGTCCAAAAAGCTAGCCACCCCTAAGGGTTTCAGCTTTTCCTTTCTAAAAGCAATGAGACTAATGACATTTTGTTCAAAAGACTTACCTAACGTCGATTGGTTCAGAAGAATGTTCCTATCTATGAATTTTTATCTCCAATCCACCGCAATCACAAGAAGAAGCAGATTCAAACAACCAAAGATTCGGCCTCCTTCACCACAGGTATGTAGGTTTCAGTTTTTAAAGAAGTAAGAGAAGAAAAGTTCGGCCACCACAAGATTCGACTATTGAGGAATATTGAAGATGGAAAAATAAAGGATGAGACAGAGGAAGAAAGGTATAGGTTCGATTATGGAAAAGAAAAGATGGAAGAAGAAAGAAAAAGATGAGAGGTAGTATTCGGCTATGGAGAAAACGACACAATGAGGCTTTTAGGTTCGACTATTAGCAAAAAGGGAATAAGAAACCCTAAGCCAAACCTAAGAAAATAAATGTGAAATAGAAGGAAAAGGAATTGCTAGGGATGGCACCACTCATCCCCAAATGCCAAAATTTCCCCCTTCAAAGACCTAGCCGAATCCCTATACTAGAGACCCTTGGCCAGCCACCTCTTGCTCCTTAAGAGTCCACCATTCGGCCAACACTGCTCTCCCTAATCAGCTCCTAAATCTTCTCCCTTACCCCCTCCTTACTCAATCTCGTTAGCAGCTCAAACACGTCCTGACAGACTTTTACTTGAGTTCCATTGCTTACCATTCCTACTCATAAAAATAATTCCCTTACCATCCACACGCCACTTTAAAGGAAGAAAATTTATTAAGTTGCCTAAAGTCTATCGAATGTTTTCAGTTTTGTCTCGAACTGCCCCGATGTATGTTTTAGGCCTCGAAGGCCTATATAAGGGACGATATACATGTGTTTGAAAAGTTTTAATTTTGGGTGAAATTTGGTGACCCGGTTTTGTATGTTTGTGAATGTTTAAGTCTGGTAACGCCTCGAATCCTGCCCGGAGTTAGATACGGGTGAGTGGTGTTACACAAAAAGTGCTTTTGAGAAATAAAATGTCTATTTTAGACATGTTATTATCAAGTAACAAATATGCATTTAAATTAGTTAATATTATTATATTTTAGTAAGAATATAAAAAAATTTATTATAACTTGTAACTATAAGTAAACACATATAAGTTTACAAACCTTTCTAATTATTCACATATTCAATATTGTAACACCTCTAACCCGTATCCGTTGCTGGAATAGACACATCATTCACATACATAACATATACATTTATGCATTCATAATTGAAATCCATTCAACATATTCATATTGTCCCTTATAAGGCCCTACGAGACCTTAAAACATGCTTAAAATAGGTTCGGAACTAAACTGATAACATTTTAAAACTTCGAGAAACTTAAAAAATTTTCATGCATATAGGGATCACACGTCTCTGTGAATAGGCCGTGTGCTTCACATGGCCACCCGACACACCCGTGTCACAGGCTATGCGAAAATAGGGCATACATACTGACTTGCAACACATGGTCGAGGACACGCCTATGTGCCTGGTTGTGCGAAATCTAGAGGGGTTACTGACTTGGGTCACACGGCCAGCTACATGCCCATGTGCCAGCTCGTGTGCCACACATGGCCAGTAGACACGCCTGTGTGTCTAGGCCGAGCCAATCCTGTAGGATATACTGACTTAATACGAAGGGCTACCGCAGGGGACACACGACCGTGTACCTAGGCCATGTGTCGCACAAACAGTCGAGCCACACACCCGTGTGCTCATCCGTGTGGAGTGAAAATAGGCTTAGTTAAAGCCACATTTCTCACCTTCCTTAAGCTTACCTAAACACCACATTTCATGCCATTTTAATAAATTAATAGGCAGCCAAACCATGTTAGTTTATGCACTAAACTTACAACACCAATTCTATCCATTTCATCAACTCAAATCATACCATTTATAACCATCCTATCAATTACTAAATCCATAACCAAAAACATGCCAAAACAACAAGTCATAAACTTAACTTCTATATGTATTTTCTCACCGTCTTATTAACTATTTTATGCCATATAACATACCATTTCATCATCAATAAACCAATCCACAACATGCCATGACAATTATACCAAAACACAAGGCAATCAATAACAACATGTAGCACCCCAAACCCAGCCTAGACGTTATAACCGAATCCGACGTGCCACATCGAAGCATTAAAAACATTTTATATTTTTAATCTAGAAAACTTACTTAGCGTTTGAAAGATAAATTCATTTTTGATTAAGGTGAATGGAAGCTGAGCACCAGGTAGGAAACCGAAGAAGAGGAGGTGAGTCCATCGGACTGCTTAAGTACCAAGCTCTCTTAGGATCCAATCCTAGACATGCACCCCACCATTGCCACACCTTAACTACGTGTATATTCTTAGGAATCCAATTCGATTAAGTTCATTTTGAGAAAAGTGATTAAGTTTGTAAAACATTTTCGTTGCGGAAGTTTTGTTTGTTGTCGTTAGATTTTGAAATCAATTACTGTTTTAAAAAACGCACCCTAAAGCTAATCGATTTCAACGACTAATATATCTATTCTAAATAAAGCATATTAAAACAATTTAAGTAATTAAAGCGGCCTTATTACAACTTAAAACCAAAATCATAAAAGTAAATGAAAAGATGTCCAAATCCCCAGAAGAAAACCGAAATTTGCAGAACGCATGGCCACTCTGAATCCCTCCCAGCTCCAAGCCCACTATGGTTGGGGATTACCTGCATGGATGGAAATAAGGGATGAGTTTGGGAACTCAGTGTGTAAAATAACCCAACCATAGTCCAAATCAACTCAAACCACAGAAACAGATTAAACTGGGCCTTAGCCCTATGCGGAATTCAGAACGAAGCCCGGAGGCTCATAACAGATGCAGAACAGATATTTCATGTATGCAGAAACCCAACCCATATACAACCTTACGCCATGTGGGGAGACTACTTGACCCACCCATCCGCTACACGCCACAGAATTTTGCAGCATGGCTGCCAGAACAAATATTGTGACAGAGTCACCAGATACAGATATTCTGGCAGAGCCACCAGAACAGATATTTGTGGCAGAGCCACCAGAATACTTCCTCCATCAATATAACCTATCCCATGAAACAGATATACATGTCATGGCATACATCATACAGTATCAGAATATCATGCATTTCAGTCACAATTAACCCTAAGGGTATAACGGTAATTTTACACCTAGGGATAAAATGGTAAAATTCCATATTTAGGGGTATTCTAGTAAATTAACTATTTTAGGGTTTTCATGCATATTACAGCCAATAACTTATTAACAGAGACGCTTACCGAGCGTTCTTACCGCGTTGGGCCCGTTGGCCCATTAACCTGATTATGGCCCACTTAAGATTACCAAATACGTTAATCGATCTATCTCACGAGCATTCGCACACTCGCAAGTTCACAAAATACCGGCTTTTCGGCATTTCAGCTTTTTGATTTTTACCGATCTAGTCTATGAAAGGGTGTCAGTTACACACCTGATTTATGATGGTTCGTTGGCAAGATCCACACATGAACTGCCTTTTGCCGAAATATGGTTTAGATCTGGAGAGCCAACCGAATAAGTCCTCAAGCCCTTTGTTGAATGTCCTCTTGTCCACGCTACCGCTTACACAACCAACAGAAAAACGCAAATCCCTTAGTCCAAAAAGCTAGCCACCCCTAAGGGTTTCGGCTTTTCCTTTCTAAAAGCAATGAGACTAATGACATTTTGTTCAAAAGACTTACCTAACGTCGATTGGTTCAGAAGAATGTTCCTATCTATGAATTTTTATCTCCAATCCACCGCAATCACAAGAAGAAGCAGATTCAAACAACCAAAGATTCGGCCTCCTTCACCACAGGTATGTAGGTTTCGGTTTTTAAAGAAGTAAGAGAAGAAAAGTTCGGCCACCACAAGATTCGACTATTGAGGAATATTGAAGATGGAAAAATAAAGGATGAGACAGAGGAAGAAATGTATAGGTTCGATTATGGAAAAGAAAAGATGGAAGAAGAAAGAAAAAGATGAGAGGTAGTATTCGGCTATGGAGAAAACGACACAATGAGGCTTCTAGGTTCGACTATTAGCAAAAAGGGAATAAGAAACCCTAAGCCAAACCTAAGAAAATAAATGTGAAATAGAAGGAAAAGGAATTGCTAGGGATGGCACCACTCATCCCCAAATGCCAAAATTTCCCCCTTTAAAGACCTAGCCGAATCCCTATACTAGAGACCCTTGGCTGGCCACCTCTTGCTCCTTAAGAGTCCACCATTCGACCAACACTGCTCTCCCTAATCAGCTCCTAAATCTTCTCCCTTACCCCCTCCTTACTCAATCTCCTTAGCAACTCAAACACGTCCTGACAGTCTTTTACTTGAGTTCCATTGCTTACCATTCCTACTCATAAAAATAATTCCCTTACCATCCACACGCCACTTTTATAGCCTTCCCAGTGGCGTCACATGCCACCTTGCCACATGCTTCCTTGTGATTTATTTTACCTATTAAATTCTTAAAAGCCCAAATTACCAAAACCCCTTTTTCTTATGGAATTAAGATTAGTTAAATCTACCGGTTTTTAACTTAGACTTGGGCCTTCTAAAGGCCCACTAACATACTTAGATTTACATCCAACAATCAAAACACATAAATCCTACAATTCGCTAAATTTCTCAAAAATCCAGAAAATCTTGAAGATCCCGAAAATTGGGGCGTTACATAACACCTTTCATTTACCAAACTCGTAACTTAAGCCAACTTAAATGGCCAAATACACACCAACATTTACATCATATACAAGCCAAATCTCATGGCTATATCATAACTCAAAATATATCATCATATCACTAGCCTATACATGCCATATACCATATTTACAAAGTACCAACAAGTTGATCGATAGTGTGACGATGTTCCTGATGATCCCCGAGTCTGAGATAGCTTCAATTATCTATAAAAAAGGGAAAGATCACACAAAGCAAGCTTTAAAAGCTTAGTAAGCCATATACAAATAAATTTATCACATGAATCCACATCAATAGGCAAACTATAAGTAAACACATATAAGTTCATAAACCTTTCTCATTGTACACATATTCAATATCATAATTGAATTCATCAAATACTTCCCTTTTCAATACTCGTATGAATCTCGTACGTACTTGAATCACTTAACTCATTCAAACATTCTATTTTCGACTTGACTTTGCCTGTTGTACCATTCAGAATCGTTAAGGATACTCGAAAATCACATATAGCTCATAAAATGCCGTATCTCAGATATGGTCTTACATTTTATCACATATCGATGCCATTTTCCCAGACAGGGTCTTACACGAAATCATATAACGATGTCAATGCCCCAGACATGGTCTTACACGTAATCACAATACAATGCCAATGTCCCAAACATGGTATTACATGTAATCACAATACAATGCCAATGTCCCAAACATGGTCTTACATGTAATCACATCTTGGTAACACTAATGTCATGACATTTGTATCCTATACTATTTACCTAAGGTTTGTACGGGACTTTTGGGTATCTTGACTTCGTCGATTCTTGCTCGTATTTGCTTATTCAACATTCACGGAAATTCAATGACAAATAAATATTTATAAATCAATTTAAAGGCAGTCATCTGTATATGAACTTACCTCATATATATGATGAACATATCGGATCGACTACTCGTCAACTTTTGATTTCCCCCGATCTAAATCTGATTTCTTTCTTTCTTGATCTATATGAATTCAAATTTAGCTCATTTAATCACTTATTCATTCAATTTCATCGAAAAATATCTATTTGGGCATTTTTTCACTTTAGCCCCTAAAGTTTAACTTTTATTCAATTTAGTCCCTATTTTACAAATACATCAAATTCACAAAATTCAATTTAACCCATGCTTATCCGAATTACCATAGTACCCTTAGTTGCCCATATTTTTCATTTATTTCACATTTCAACCCCTAAATTTACAATTTTCACAATTTAATCCCTAATAGGCATTTTTACTCAAAATCACTTAACAAAACATGTATAACTATCAACAAATATTCATTTTTCATCATCAAACATTCAAAATCTCAAGCATTCATCAATGGAAATTCACAAAATCACCAAACAAACTAAAAAATTAAGGCACGGACTAGCTAGTATTTAAAGCAACGATCACAAAAACATAAAAATCATCAAGAACCGAGCTCAAAACACATATCTAATAAATCATGCAAGGGTC
This sequence comes from Gossypium hirsutum, assembly GCF_007990345.1. Taxonomy (NCBI): domain Eukaryota; kingdom Viridiplantae; phylum Streptophyta; class Magnoliopsida; order Malvales; family Malvaceae; genus Gossypium; species Gossypium hirsutum. The sequence goes on from NC_053433.1 coordinate 38,053,354, forward strand.
AAACTTAATGAAGGTTCAATGGCTGTTTCTTTTCTCTATATTCGGTGGTGGAAGATGATGATAAAAGAAACTTTTATGTTTTATTTTATTTAATATAACTTATTAACTAATTCACATTATTAACCTTTAATAAAAACATAAAATAACATATAATGGATGGTCATTTATGTCAAATTCCACTATTAGTGGTCTAATTTCATCATAAGGACTTCCACATTTAAATTTCATAGTCAATAGACACTTTTAACAAGTATAATGCAACTTTGGCATTTTACGCAATTTAATCATTTTTCTCAAATTGAACTATTAAACGATAAAATTGGCTTACGAAATTTTCACACATATATATTCACATGCTGTAAACACATAAATAATATTAAAATAATTTTCCAACCTCAAAATTGTGGCTTCAAAACCACTGTTCCGATTTAGCTAAAATCGGGCTGTTACAACTCTCCCCCTAAGGATTTTCGCCCCTGAAAATCTTACCAGTGAATAGGTTTGGATATTGCTTTCTCATAGCATCCTCAGGTTCCCACGTAGCTTCTTCAACCTCGTGTTGATGCCATAATACTTTCACTAACACTATTCTTTTATTTCTCAATTCTTTGATCTCACGAGCCAAAATTCAGGTTAGTTCCTCACTATGTGATAAATCTAACTGAATATCAACCTCAGTTGAGGATATCACATGTGGAGGATCAGATTTGTATCGTCGTAGCATCGATACATGAAATACATTATGAATCATTTCTAACTCAGATGGCAATGCTGGTCGATTAGCCACTAGTCCAATTTGTTCGATAATCTCATATGGTCCAATGAATCTCGGGCTCAACTTTCCTTATTTACCAAATCGTAATATCTTTTTCCATGATGACACTTTCCATTTCAAATTTGCACACGATTTCTTACAATTAGACGCTGCTTTCAGAATATTACTAATTACTTTCACTTTTTCTTCAGTCTCTCTAATCAAATCAACCCTGTGAATCTTATTCTCATTTAGCTCAATCTAGTACAACGGTGTTCAACATTTACGACCGTATAGAGCTTCGTATGGTGCCATCTTTATACTTGATTCAATGTTATTATTATAAGCAAATTCAATCAGCGATAGATATTTTTCCCATAAACCTTCGAACTCAAGAATACAACAACGTAACATATCCTCGAGTGTCTGAATAACTCGCTCGGATTGACCATCCATCTACGAGTGAAATGCGGTACTTAAATGTAGTTTTGTACCCAATGCGTCTCGCAGTTTCTTCCAAAACTACGATGTAATTGGATCTCGATCCTAAACAATGGAAATAGGTACCCCATGCAATCTCACAACTTCGGAGATATATAACTCAGCTAACTTATCAAGTGAGAAATCTGTACGTACAAGGATAAAATGAGCTGATTTCATCAATCTATCTACAATGACCCAAATCCCATCTTTCTTTCTTGGAAAAAGGGGTAAACCTAATACAAAATCCATAGTCACTCTATCCCATTTCCACTCAGGAATCATGATTGGCTGCAATAAACCTAAAGGCACTTGATGCTCAACTTTCACTTGCTGACAAATCAAACATTTTGAGAGATTCTGAGATATACCCTTTCATGTCATGCCACAATAAAACTGTTTCAAATCATTATACATTTTCGTGCTTCCTGGGTGTACTGATAAACAACTACTATGTGCTTCGTTAAAAATCAGCTAAATTAACTCTAAATTTCTCGGAACACATATTTGATCCTTGAATCTCAAATAATCATTGGAATCAATTTGAAACTCTGAATCAAAAATTGACTCACACTGAACCTGTTTTGCTTACAATTCATTATCAAACTCTTGAGCCTCACAAATCTATTGTATGAACAACGATCTCGCTTTTAAATCGGCTAATAATGAATCATCATCAAACAAAGCTAAATGTGTATTCAAAACATGTAAAGCAAATAAGGACTTTCGGATCAACGCATCAGCAACAACATTAGGATTTCTTGGATGATAATCAATCACTAACTCGTAATATTTTAGCAATTCTAACCATCTCCATTGTCGCAAGTTCAAGTCTTTATTAGTCATTAGATATTAAAAACTCTTGTGATTAGTATAGATGTGGCATTTCTCACCAAACAAATAGTGACGCTAAATTTTCAACACGAACACAATAGCTGCTAACTCCAAATCGTCTGCCGGGTAATTCTTTTCATGCGCTTCCAAATGTCTCGAGGCATAAGCTATAACTTTGGCTTCCTGAATCAAAACATAACCCAAACCATTCAACGATACATTACTAAACACTACAAACTCTTTACCCGATTCAAGCTAACTAACACTGGAGCTTTAGTCAATAAAGCTTTCAACTGCTCAAAACTTTTCTGGCATTTATCTGACCATTCGAACTTAACATCTTTTTGAAGCAATCATGTCATCGGAGTTACAATAATTGAAAAACCTTCCAAAAATCGTCTATAATATCATGCTAGCCCCAGAAAACTATGGAACTCAGAAACATTTCTTGGAGGTTTCCAATCTATTATTGCAAAAATCTTACGCCGATTGAGTCGAATACCCGCGGTTGACACTATCTGACCTAGAAAACCAACCTCGTTCAACCAGAATTCACATTTGCTGAATTTTGCATACAACTGCTTACCTCTTAAAGTCTGTAGTACAATTCTTAGATGCTCGGCATGCTCAGATTTATCACAAGAGTAAATCAAAATGTCATCAATGAATACCACAACAAATCGATCTAGGTACGGTTTGAAAATCTGGTTCATTAAGTTCATAAAGACAGCAGGTGACTTCGTTAGTCCAAAAGGCATAACTAAGAATTCATAATGACCATACATCATTCTAAATGTGATTTTTGGCACATCAGAGTCTTTAACTCGCAACTGGTAATAGCCCGATCTCAAATCTATCTTTGAAAACACTGTAGCCTCTTTTAATTGAACAAACAAATCATCAATCAGCGGTAGAGGATATTTGTTCTTAATTGTCACTTTTTTGAGTTGTCGGTAGTCTATACACAATCTCATCATGCCATATTTCTTTTTCACAAACAATACGGGAGCATCCCAGGGCGAGAAAATTGGTCTAGCAAGACCTCTATCTGTCAATTCTTGCAACTGGGCTTTCAATTCTTTTAACTCTGTCGGAGCCATTCTGTATGGAGCTATCGATATCGGTATAGTTCCCAGCACTAACTCAATGCCAAACTCAACCTCTCGAATCAGTGGTAAACTTGGTAACTCTTCAGGAAACACATTTGGATACTCACACACAACTGGCACTGATTCAATCTTCTTTTCAATCACTTTATCAAACACATAAGAAAAATAAGCTTTGCAACCCTTTTTCGCATATTTCTGAGCTAACATCGATGAAATCACTGCTGGTAAACCATTAAAATCATCTGATTCAATCTGAATAATCTCATTATTCTGACATCTCAAATCAATCATCTTTCATTTATAGTTTACTATAGCATCATGTAGTGTTAGCCAATCCATACCCAGAATTATATCAAATTTATTAAATGGTAACAACATCAGATTAGTCGGAAAACAGAAATCCCAAATCATTAATGGATAGTTTTTACACACTTTATCGACCAAAACACACTTGCCTAAGGGGTTCAATACTCTAATCACAAATTCAGTAGACTCTACAGGCAAAGTCTTACTGGATACTAAATTCACACATATATACGAATGAGTTGATCCTAGATCTATCAATGCAATTACTTTAGTATCATAAAGAGTGAAAGTACCAGTAATTACATCTAGAGATAAAGCTTCTTCGCGAGCACAAATAGTGTAGGCTCATACAGGTGCTCTGGCCTTTGACCTCACAACAGAGTCTTTTATCATTCTCTGGCTGCCACTCACATTTCCTATGCTTCTGGTTGTCTACCTCTAACTGCAGTGTTATTTGGCCTCGTGTTTTGTACTGTATCTTGCTTAGCCAACTCAAGACAGTTACGAATGAAATGATCTAATGATCCACATTTAAAACAAGCTCAATCATTCAATCTACAATCACCGATATGTCATTTTCCACACTGTCTACACTTAGGTCGGTTTGGTTTCACACTCCCGACACTAGCTATTGAGATAGCTGGAGCTTTAAAGCTCGAATTTTTCCTTTCATGATCTCTATTTGAATGTCCCACTAATGCATTAGAATGATTAAATGAGTCTCGAAATTTCTTCGATGCAGACTGATAAGATTTACTATTTGATCTCTTTCTTAAATCTCTTGCTTGAAAATTAGCTTTTCTCTTTTCTTTACTAAGATCCTCAGCTTTATAGGCCCTTTCAACCAGTACAATGAATTCTTTCAACTCTAGAATTCTGACTAATAGTTTTATATCTTCATTCAATCCATTAACAAACCGTTTACACATGATTTCTTCAATGGAAACATATTCTTAGGTATATTTGCTTAAACGTACAAACTCCCTTTCGTACTTAGTGATAGTCATCTGGCATTGTTTCAATTCTAGAAACTCTTTATGCTTCTGATTGAGGAATTGCTGACTTATGTACTTCTTTCGAAACTCTGATTGAAAGAACTCCCAGGTAACCCGTTCTCTTGGAACCACAGATATCAACATTTTCCACCAATTATATGTATTATCTCTAATTAAAGATACCACACATTTGATACACTCATCAGAAGTACAGGATAATTCATTGAATACTCGAATCGCGTTCTCGAGCCAGAACTTAGCTCTCTCAACATCATCATCAATAGTAGCCAGGAACTCTTCAGCCCCATGTTTTTGAATCTTATCAATAGGTGGTTTATTTAATCACACAAGATCAATACCTTGAGGAACTACAAGGGTTTGTTGAGGAACAAGTGAAGGTAGAGGTTGTTGAGCAGCTGAATTTGTTCGAACGAACTCCGTGAACCACTCACTCATCATCTGGAAAAAGGTTTGCATAGCCTCTCCCTCTTGACTACTTGAAATCGGCCTAGAATTAGCCAGCACTGCCCCTTGAGTGGGAGTGGGAGCGGGTGCATTACTTTTCACATCGTCAACTAGAGCTCGATCGATATCCATTCCATATATAAAACCACACTTTAAGCTGTCAAGAATCATCACACTATCACAATTTATATATATGGCATGTATAGCTAGACTCTCACATGCTACGTTGCCCTAGAATCGACTAAACCGTAGCTCTGATACTAATAAAATGTAACACCCCTAACCCTTATCCCTTGCCAGAATAGGGTTACGAGGTATTACTAAACAATACACATCATTCACATACATAACACATACATTTATGCATTCATAATCACAATCCATTCAACACATTCACATTGTCCCTTATAAGGCCCTACGAGACCTTAAAACATGCTTAAATTAGGTTCGGGACTAAACTGATAACATTTTAAAACTTCGAGAAACTTATAAATTTTTCATGCATATAGGGATCAGACGCTCGTGTGAACAGGCCATGTGCCTCACACGGCCACCCGACACGCCCGTGTCACAAGCTGTGCGAAACAGGGCACACATACTGACTTGCATCGTACGGTCGAGGACACGCCCGTGTGCCAGGCCGTATGAAATCTAGAGGGGTTATTGACTTGGGTCACACAGTCGGCCACACGCCCATGTGCCAGCCCGTGTGCCACACACTGCCAGTAGACACGCCCATGTGTCTAGGCCATGCCAATCCTATAGGGTATATTGACTTAATTTGAAGGGCTACCGTAGGGGACACATGGTTGTGTACCAAGGCCATGTGTCACGCACGGTCAAGCCACACGCCCGTGTGCTCAGCTATGTGGAGTGAAAATAGGCTTGGTTAAAGCCACATTTCTCACCCTCCTTAAGCTTACCTAAACACCACATTTCATGCCATTTCAATAAATTAATAGGTAGCCAAACCATACTATTTTATGCACCAAACTTACAATACCAATTCTATCCATTTCATCAACTCAAATCATACCATTTATAACCATCCTTTCAACTACTAAATCCATAACAAAAACATGCCAAAACAATTAGTCATAACCTTCACTTATATATGTATTTCCTCACCATCTTATTAACTATTTTATGCCATATAACATACCATTTCATCATCAATAAACCAATCCACAACATGCCATGACAATCATACCAAAACACAAGGCAATCAATAACAACACCTTTTATTTACCAAACTCATAACTTAAGCCAACTTAAATGGCCAAATACACACCAACATTTACATCATATACAAGCCAAATCTCATGGCTATATCATAGCTCAAAACATATCATCATATCACTAGCCTATACATGTCATATACCATATTTACAAAGTACCAACAAGTTGATCGAAGTGTGACGATGTTCCAGATGATCCCCGAGTTTGAGCTAGCTTCGATTATCTATAAAATAGGGAAAGAACACAGAAAGTAAGCTTTAAAAGCTTAGTAAGCCATATACAAATAAAATTACCACATGAATCCACATCAATAGGCAAACTATAAATAAACACGTATAAGTTCATAAACCTTTCTCATTGTACATATATTCAATATCATAATTTAATTCATCAAATCCTTCCATTTTCAATATTCGTATGAATCTCGTACGTACTTGAATCGCTTAACTCATTCACACATTCTTTTTTTTACTTGACTTTACTTGTTGTACCATTCAGAATCTTTAAGGATACTTGAAAACCACAAATAGCTCGTACAATGCCATATCCCGGATATGGTCTTACATGTTATCACTTATCGATGCCACTATCCTAGAAAGAGTCTTACACGAAATCATATAATGATGCCAATGTCCCAGACATGGTCTTACACGTAATCACAATACAATGCCAATGTCCTAGACATGGTCTTACATGTAATCACAATACAATTCCAATGTCCCAGACATAGTCTTACATGTAATCACAATACAATGCCAATGTCCCAAAAATGGTCTTACATGAAATCACATCTCGGTAATCCTAATGTCATGACATTTGTATCCTATACTATTCGTAAGATTCATACAGGACTTTCGAATATTGTAACTTTGTTGATTCTTGCTCGTATTTGCTTGTTCAACATTCATAGCAATTCAATGACAAATAAACATTTATAAATCAAATTAAAGGCATTCATTTGTATATGAACTTACCTCGTATATACAATAATATATCGGATCGACTACTCGTCAACTTTTGATTTCCCCGGATCTAAATCTAATTTCTTTCTTTCTTGATCTATATAAATTCAAATTTATCTCATTTAATCACCTATTCATTCAATTTCATCCAAAAATATCTATTTGGGCAATTCTGCACTTTATCCTTAAAAGTTTAACTTTTATTCAATTTAGTCCCTATTTCACAAATACATCAAATTCACAAAATTCAATTTAACCCATGCTTATCCGAATTACCATAGTACCCCTAGCAGCCCATAGTTTTCATTTATTTCACATTTCAACCCCTAAATTTACAATTCTCACAATTTAATCCCTAATAGGCATTTTTACTCAAAATCACTTAACAAAACTTGTATAACTATCAACAAATATTCATTTTTCATCATCAAACATTCAAAATCTCAAGCATTCATCAATTTCAATTCACAAAATCACCAACAAACTAAAAAATTAGGGCACAAGCTAGCTAGTATTCAAAGCAACGATCACAAAAAACATAAAAATCATCAAAAACCAAGCTCAAAACACATACTTAATAAATCATACAAGGGTCGAACTTAATGAAGCTTCGATGGCTATTTCTTTTCTCTATATTCTGTGGTGGAAGATGATGATAAAAGAAACTTTTATGTTTGATTTTATTTAATATAACTTATTAACTAATTTACGTTATTAACCTTTAATAAAAACATATAATAAGATATAATGGATGGCCATTTATGTCAAATCCCACTATCAATTCTCTAATTTCATCATAAGGACTTCCACATCTAAATTTCATAGCCAATAGACACTTTTAACAAGTAGTATTCAACTTTTGTATTTTACGCGATTTAGTCCTTTTTCTCAAGTTGAACTATTAAACGATAAAATTAGCTCACGAAATTTTCACACATATATATTCACATGCTGTAAACAAATAAAATAATATTAAGGGTGCATTTTTCTGGGAAAATGTTTTACGAAAATTATTTTCCTGGTTTTACAGTGTTTGGAAGCCTGAAAACATTTTCCATTTGGAAAATTATTTCCAAGACCCAGGTAAATTGACCTTCAATTTGGGGAAAATGTCTTACCCTTTTGAATTCGGTAAGACATTTTCTGAAAAAATGAGGCCTTCTTCTCCCCTTTCCCCTTTCCCTTCCTCTTTCCCTTCCTCTTCTCCTTGGGTTGCAAATCAATGCCATTGCCAGGTACCCTACCCTCCGCTCTAATTCCTCAAGAGTTGTTCTATTTCAAAGAACGACGACGAGAAATTTTGGTCAAGGACCTTCTCCAATTCCTCCTGCATCCAGGTAAGGCTCCTTCTCCTTCTTCTATTCTTTATTCTTTTTCCTTCCTCCGCTCTTCATATTCTCTCCTTTGTTGTCTGGCTTCTGTACTAGGAATTTTGTGATTTAATTTCATTCTTCCTCTGAAGGCCAGGTAAGGATATTCTTTGCCTTTAATACTCTCATATTGCCTTTCTGTGGCAATTTTGTTGTTTAAATGTGTTTACTTTCTAGTATTGGTGCATTTGCTTTTATTTACTATTTCTTATAGTTTTGAGGCTATGCAATTAAAGAACATGTGAGCACACACTTCTATACATGATTTTATGTATTATTTCTGCTGCAGTTCATGCATTTCTAGCATCAGTGGTCATGATATACTGTTATTTGCTTTATGAAAAATTTGGTATCTAACAGCAAAGTTGATGTAATAATCTCTGTTGAATGTATTTTCTCGTTAATTCTTAGATTATGTGGAACAGGTGGTTAAGGCATTTAAGATTTTTACTCCTGATGATAAAGTGAAAGCCATTTTGGTGAATATATTTGGAGGAATAATGAAATGTGATGTGATTGCAAGTGGGATCATCAATGCTGCCAAACAGGTGACAGTTCTTTGGAGTAACTTCTCTGTTTACATTGGTGACCTAGTACTTGTGTATCACACTAGCATTTTATCTTACTGTATGTGGGTGAATCATCATTTTAACACTGATGCAAGGAAACCAAACTATTTGTTAGAAGTTTATGAAGCCCAAAGTAGGAGTGCCTTTTTAGAATATATATATATAGGTAGATAGATAGATAGATATGGATATAAAAGAATTTAGACGATCTATTTTTTATTGCTTCCATAAGGATGTTAAAGGCATTGACTTATGTTTGATCTTGTGTTACAGGTGACCCTAAAAGTTCTTGTGGTGGTCCGTCTTGAAGGTACCAATGTTGACAAAGGAAAGCGAATTTTGAAGGTAAAGTGGAAATGCGATAGATGCAATTTTATAATATCTTGACAAGTCTTGGTATCTTTTTTGGTTTCCTTGGCGATTGTCAATGTCCTGCAGGAAAGTGGAATGACACTAATTACAGCAGACGATTTGGATGATGCTGCAAAGAAAGCAGTTAAGGCTGCCAGCAAATGAGAAATTTAAGATACGAGTCCTTTGTTCTTATTGTTTCTCATCTTTCACAGCATTGATGAGTTTTTCCTTTATTTTTCTTCTCATCAAGCCCATAGAATCTTGTTAATGATAAAGTAGCAGGGGGTTACTGTCCTGCAAAATTGATATATTTGCCACATTTGCTCCGGACAGTTGGCATATAATTCAAAGTTGATATAACATCCTTCTTTGATTTGAGAAAATATAGTTTGGCAATTTTATGTTAAATATTGCAAAGGTTATGTGCGTGGGCTGATGGAAGCGATCAATTTTAAGTTACAATAGTATTTTTCTTTTCATTAGGCTCAGTTCCTCTGCCAGGCAAGCAAAGAGAGGTTGAAGGAAGATGAAGCTAGAAAGTATTTTCAACATCTCACCAATGCTGTGGATTACTGCCATAGCAAGGGTGTTTACCATCGAGACCTAAAGGTACGATATATATTTTGTGTTGATTAGCTTCTTGCCTATAAATGTTAAATATTTTAACCGTTTGTATCATTGGTGCATCCATCAATTAGTGTTGATTGTTCAATACTACGTGATTGCTATGAATCATTCACACTGTATTGCTTTGGAAGATACCTTGTTGCTTGCTTGGGCATGTTCATTTCAAAGACCTTGAACTTCAAATAAAGATTTTATTTTTTATCTCTAGATAAGCCTTGCACGATATTTCATTTAGTTTACAGTTTTTGTGGTGACATTGTTTTGTTATTTGCTTTGCTTATGCCGTTGAATCTGAATTTTGGACACCTAGATATTATTTTCAATGTCATTGAATAGCCACTTCAACACTCTGCAATTTCATATCTTTACTTTTTAAGAATATATAGGTTCTTTTGATGTCTAACATACCATAATCATAATTCCCCTTAATGCACTAAAATGAATATGCACTACTTTGTTAGTAAGCAAGGTATAGGATGTTGTTGAACTTTGGCCTGTAATGCAACAGGAAACCAACAGCAGACCAATAGGCAGACCAGCATCCAAGCTGAACTAGAGAAGCAGCAACATTTTGTTTATTTTGTTCATTTGTAACTTGATTTAGTTCCTTTGTAATTTATACTTAAAGTTAGTAGGAGTAGTTGTTGATTTATGTTTAATGTTATAGCTAGTATGCCAGCTACATTTTGTGTGCAATTCTAGCTAAGCTTTAGTCATGTATTAGTGGGAGCAGTTATACATTAGAGAACTGCCATATTTCATTGTAACATAAATGCTTCTCAAGTCAATGAAAAAGATCTGATTTTTGGAGATCAAATTCAGTTTTCTTCTTGTTAAAACTACTTTGCATTCGTTTTTCTTTTTCTCCTTTAGTTTTCTGCTAAAACCCAACATATGTAGTCTGGACTACTTATGTATATGGCATATAAATTTATTAATATATGTAAAAACATCTTTTCCAGAAAATATTTTCAGGAAATCTGCCAAATAATCGAAAATATTTTACACAGATTCATCCAAACACCAGAAAAGTAAATCATTTCCAGAAAAGTAAATTATTTTCCAGAAATCATTTTCTGGAAAACATTCTACTGGAAAACAAAGAGAGCCTAAAATAATTTTCTGACCTTAGATTTGTGGTTCCAAAACTACTGTTCTGATTTAGCTAAAATTGGGCTGTTACATATATCATAATTGAATTAATCAAACACTTCCCTTTTCAATACATGTATGATTCTCGTACGTACCTGAATCACTTAACTCATTCACATATTCTTTCTCGACTTAATTTTTTCCTGTTGAACCCTTCGGAATCGTTAAGGATACTCAAAATCATATATAGCTCTACAATTCCATGTCACAGATATGGTCTTACATGTTATCACATATCGATGCCAATGTCCCAAACATGGTCTTACACGAAATCATATAACGATGCCAATTTCCCAGACATGGTCTTACACGTAATCACAATACAATGCCAATGTCCCAGACATGGTCTTACATGTAATCACATCTTAATAATCCTAACGTCATGACATTTGTATCCTATACTATTCCTAAGTTTCGTACGGGAATTTCGGATATCATAAATTCGTCGATTCTTGCTCGTATTTTCTTATTCAACATTCTTAGCAATTCAATGACAAGTAAACATTTATAAATCAATTTAAAGGTATTTATTTGCATATGACCTTACCTTGTTTTTGGGATAAACAGACTAGTTCGGCTATTTGATAACCTTTGATTTTCCCCGATTTAAATCTAATTTCTTTCGTTCTTAATCTATATGCATTCAAAATTTACTCATTTATTCACCAAATCATTCAATTCAGTCCACAAACACATGTTTAGGAATTTTTACACTTTAACCCCTAAAGTTCCACACTTTTATAATTTAGTCCTTATTTCACAAAAACACAAATTACACCAAAGTTGACAAAACCCATGCTTGGCCGAATTACCATAGTGCCCCTAGTAGCCCATATTTTTCATTTATTTCACATTTAAACTCGTCAATTTGCACATTTCACAATTTAATCCTATTTAGGTATTTTCATCAAAAATCACTTTACAAAACATGAAAATCTATCAACAAATATTCATTTTTCATCATCAGACATCCAAAAGCTCAAGCATTCATCAATGGCATTTTACAAAACTCACAAATTAGGGCATGGGCTAGCTAGTGCTCAAAGCAACGATCACAAAAACGTAAAAAATCGTCAAAAACCGAGCAAAGAACATACCTTAATCAAGATTAATGTGTGCCAAACCCTAATGGCTTCCAAAGCTCTATTTTCTTTTTTTATTCGGTTAAGATGAAGAGAAAATAAAGATAATATGGCTTTGTTTTGTTTTATTATACTTAATACATAATTTACCATTTTACCCTTGGTTATTAAACCATTTAATCATCAAATATAAGGCCATTAATGTCCATTAACCTTATCAATGGCATAATAACATCATAAGGGCATTTGGTTAAAGAAACCATAGCAAATAGACACTCTTAACTTATAGCATGCAACTTTTACATTTTATTCAATTTAGTCTTTTTTCTCAAATTGAGCTATTAAATGATAAAATTAGCTCACGAAATTTTCACACATATATATTCACATGTTGTAAACACATAAAATAATATTAAAATAATTTTTTGACCTCAACTTTGTGGTACCGAAACCACTATTCTAATTTAAGCTAAAACCAGGTTGTTACATGTCCAACATCTCATTAGGGAAAGAAAACATACACATTCTTTGAGGTTTATCTCTCAGATAATCCATCCACTGGTATGCAATATCTCTCACAAGAGATACAACACATTTAAAACATTTGGTGTACAAGAGAGTTCATCAAATACCCGGATCGTATTCTCTAGCCAGAACTTCTCTCTCTCATGATCATCATCAATTGTAGCTTTAAACTCTTCAGCCCCATACTTTTGAAATTTATCAACAGGCGACTTGCTCATACATAAAGGTTCCAAACCTTGAGGACCTATGGGAACCGGTTGGGGAATAGGTTGGGGTGGAGGTTGTTGAGCAGCTAGATTCATTCAGATAAACTCAGTGAACCATTCATTCATCATTTGGAAGAAGACTTCCTTGACCTCTACTCCATGACCCACAGATACAGGTCTCAATTCAAACATTGCTACTCTATGAATGGAGGCTGGCGCGTTACTTTTTACATCATCAAAAACTACTTGATTGGGATCCATTACTATATGAAAACATAATTCAAAACTATCAGAAGATATCACACTACCACAAGTTATATATGGCATGTATAGCTAGACTCATACAAACTACGTTAGTTCGAGAATCGACTAAATTGTAGCTCTAATACCAATAAATGTAACACCCCTAACCCAAATTCATCACCAGAATAGGGTTACAGAGCATTACGGGACTTATTTCTTAAATAATCATACATTTCATATTCATTTCTCAAATCCAAACAAATTTCATTCAAATATAATCATATAGTCCCTAGCACGAGCCCTTGAGGCCCGAAACAAGCATTAGAAGTAGTTTGGAACTAATTCAAATACTTAATAAATTTTTAGAAAAACATAGAAAATTTTCAAAGCGAAAGACACACACCCGTGTGAACAGGCCATGTGTCTCACACGGCTAAGAGACACGCCCGTCTCACTGGTCGTGTGGACATTCAAAATGGGATTACATGGCCGTGTCCATGCCCGTGTCTGACCCCGTGTAAGTCCCTAACTTGGGTCACAAAGCCAACCACACACCCATCTGACTAGCCCGTGTACCGTTCAAAATGGCTCCACACGCCCATGTGCCAGGTCATTTTCTAGGCTGTGTGAAAACTAGAGGGTATACTGACTTATGCCATACAGCAAAGTCACACGCCCATGTGCTAGGCCGTGCGAAGCTATTTACTTGGTTTCTAAATAAATATCAGGGGACAGATGGCCGTGTCACAGGGCCATGTGTCACACAAGGTTGAGACACATGCCCGTGTGGACAAAAATAGGCTACTTTCCAAGCCATTTTTCTCACTCAAATTTGCAACAACCTAAACCCATTAAATAACATATGACCATATCATCAACAGGCATTTAGACCAATCTCAACCAAGTCCAAATCATGCAATATCAATACCAAGAACCACAAGGATCATAAGCAGCACAATTAACCACTCAAAACATACCAATATGCCTCCAAAGTATACCTAAATGATCAAACTCACTTATTAGATTTTGTGCCTAATTCAACATGCATACCACAGTCTCAAGTTCAATCGCTTTGTACTTAAAATACCAATACACAATTAAGGCATTTCCATGGCAATCCAAATACATACCAAAATGAGAATAACCACATATATATATACATAACCAACATATGCCAAATCAAGTCATATTAAATGACTAATTACATAACCAAAACATATAGGCTTCCATTATCCAAATGACCTATACATGCCATATAACCAAAATACACAAAGTTCAAAAATACCAAAACAATGGCCGGATAGTGTGATAGGATCTCTGACAAATTCCAATATGAGCAAGCTTCGAAAACACTACAAAATACGGAAAAGTAAACAGAGTAAGCTATTAAGCTTAGTAAGCTCAGATGTCTAGTAAGTACAAGTTACCAATCATTCTTAATTTAAAGAAGTATAATTAAACATATATAAGTTTCAATCAAATTCAACGGTTAGCACATAATCATAACCATGTTAGTCATATATGAATACATCAACTATAAATTACTTGATATACTTCTCAAAAATACCTGAATTGGTTCGTATCATCTCTTATATCCTCGTACCATCGTATTTACCCATTGAACCATTTGGAATACTATCGGATACTTGGTAATCTCACACACTAAGTGCTAATACATGGTCGAAACCATCTCTATCATATATCTCGTATAAATGCTCACTCTCGAGCTATCACTATGTTTGCTCGCACAAGCTAACAGTCAAGATGTAGCTACATGGTGCTCCTTACACAAGCTGACGAGTTGTAATGCCCCAAATCTTAAATAATTGTTTTTGTAAGGTTGTGACACAACTACGTGTCTGCTTTAGTGGTTAAGTGTTCTGGGAAGAGTCTGGGTAGTCTTGGGTTCAAGCCTTGGCTTGTGTAAAATTTTATTTTTACTTGAATAAACCCTGTCTCTAGTCAGTAGGCTTCTTAAATAAATGTGGGTATTTTATGATAGAAAGGGCCTGTTGGTCTAAGGATAAGTAGGGTGTTACCTATGTTTGAGGTCTGGAGTTTGAGTCCTGCCTGGTGCAAAGAAGTGTTTTATTTTGCTGCATTTACTCTGTGGGTAGTAGAAGTTGGTCGAAACACTTCTAAGTGCAGTGGGGTTTGAATGGGTAGTTGAGGAGATTATGGTGGAGAGATTTTAGGAGGAAAATTTAGATGTTGAGGTAGTGGAGAAGTTGTTCTGAATTTCAACTTTAGGAACTCAGAATTCGGCTAGGGACTATCTGACTTTTGCGTTTTGGTTCTTTTCTCCCTTGGTGCTAAATTCTGCCTCTAATGTTACCATATTTTTCTTTCATCGGGTTTTTTCATTTTACTCTTCTTGAGGCCAATTGTAGCAAAGAATCTCTTGGGGTTTGACAAGTTTTTCTCTCAGTTTCTTTTCTTGATCAAACTACTCCATCTTCTCCCTCCCTCATTCGGTTTGTTGTTTGATCGAATACCTTCTTTTCCCTTCTCTGCTTTTTTTCGCTCTCTTAATCATTGCTCTCTTAGATCGAATACTCTTTTATTTCCTCCTGAAACCTTCGTCGAATCCTTGCTAGCTCTCTCAATCGATTTTCAGCCGTCACCACCTCTTTTTGTGTATTGGCTGAATATCACTTGTATCTTCTCCCTCTCTACTATTTCAGCTTTCTTCAAGTTTCCCTTCTACATTGCTAGCCAAATACCCTCTTCTCTTGTGACCAAATCTCTCTCTACACTCGATTAAGGGGTGTGATTGTACCATCTCGTGCCTCGGTTTTAGGGTGTGCTTTTGTAGGCCAAATACTTCTATCTACCATTCTTAGTTCTACATTTCGATAAGTTGTTTCACTTGGTTCAAGTTATTTGTGTTTATGGTAATGGTTAACAAGATTCAACAGTAATGCAGATTTTTGCCAAGGATCTTGAGGTCAATCTTGGTCAGCGGTTTAAGACAGATAAACCATATTTTTTCAATCAAGGCAGGTAACAATTACCATTTTGGGATTAAGTGTTAATAATAGGGTGCTTAACCCTAGTGATTAAAGGACTGACGGAGTACTGTAATTGAATATAGGTTTGGTGCTCATGGCCTTTTACATGTTTTCGCAAACAGGTGTGTAATCACACTACTATAATATTAAATCGGCGAAAGACGAAATAGGTGACCGTCGACACTACACGAGCGTGCACTTGCTCGTGTGGTAATTTGAATGCCTAAATATTAGCTTAAGATCGTTAAGGCTGACCATGAGCGATTTCTTGGTCTGAGGCCGATTTGGGCCATGGTGGCCAAAACAGGCTGTGTCGGCCTTACGGGCCTTTAAGCCCTACACGAGTAAAATCGAAAGGGCATGTGGAGAATATTGGGTTAGGCTGCACCGTTCACACGGCGAAGGCCATTTTTAGGCTATGTGGGCCACACGGGCGTGTGCGCCCACATAGGCCTGCATTATGGACTTTGGGTCCATTTTCACTGTTTGACTATTAAGGTTGCACAGGTCACCCTAGACAGTTTTGGACCTACTGTTGGGTAGGTAAGCATACCTAGATCCCTAAAATTAATAAAATGACATTTATGCCCTTATGTGCTAAAATAATTATTTTGCCCTTATTAGATGTATGATTGATTGAGCATGCCATTTTATATATATTGCATACATGTATGATATCATGATATGTTGCATGGGCATGGGTTTATTATGACTGGAGGAAGTGTACTGTACTAGTAGCTCTGCTGTAAATACTGTTTAGTGCCACAACTGGTGCTATTTTGGAGTCAGGGATAGGTGGGTTGATTTTATCCCTACATGGAGTCTAGGGTTTGGACGGAGTGGAGTGTAGAGGCTGGTTGGGTAGGATTTCTGATTTCTATCTGTCCTATTACTGTTACTAAAATGGGTTAAAGCCCACACTGATACTAATACTGTAATGGGCTAATGCCCTAACGGAAACTGAACTGTTACTAATACGGGCTTAGGCCCAGACTGTATTTGCCTACTACATGATTGACTATACGTTTTTAAGGGATTACACACTGAGTTTTGTAAACTCACCCTTTTTTTTATCTGCGTAGGTAATCCCCAGTCTTAGGCGGGTCGGTGTTGCGAGGGACTCAAAGGTGGCCACACAACCGCTTGGACTTCCTTTTTAAATTTTAAATTAAAAGTATTTTAATTTGGGTATCTTTTTATGTAATATGGCTTTTATAAATTTTTAATCTTTAATTTGGGCTTTTAATTATTTTGATTCATAGCTGCTAGTAGTAGTATAAGACGCGTTTTTCAAAAGACTAATGTTTTCTAAAAATACCAAGAATGCGTAATTGTTTAAGAGCTTCCGCAAGAGGCAACATTTTAAAAATTAAAGATGTTTTAACTTGAGTAACATTTTATGAGTGACATGTTTCAAAAACATCATTAAGAACATGTAACAAAGGTAAATATAGAAAAAGGGTTTTCTTCTGATATCAAGCTCTGCGAAAAACACTCCTATGTGACATTGCCAGATTTAGCCATAACGTCTAGACCGGGTTTGGGGTATTACATATAGTGGTATTAAAGCCAGGTTGTAAAACTCGACTGTGGATTTGGGTTCCTTTTAAAAAAGAAAAAAAACTTGAAATTTCAAAAAAGAACTGTTTCAAATTATTTGAAGTGTTTTGAAATGTTTTACTGAATGTGTGGTACATCGAGTCTCCAACGCCGAATCTGTAAGTCTTGTAAAACTATTATTTGTTTAAATTTGAATACTGAGATTACTGTAGGTAGTAAACTGTACTGAAATACTCTATTTAGGGTAAGCCAAAATTGTAGTAAGATTGCAATATACGAAAATGAACTCTGAATTACTAATACTATTTTCCATAAAATATCTATTAATAAACACTGGAATCGTAAACCGATGCATAAAATTATAAATATAGATAAAGCGTAATTCGATAATGAGCACTAGAGGTACCGTAGAAGGGGTACAAGAGGCTACGATGGAGGCCGTGGAGGTGCTCAGGTTGGGTCTTCATCATCTGGCCACATGCCTAATGCTGAGGCTAGGGAGGCACCAACTTCACCGGGGACAGAGACTAGGTCTCACGATCGTCTGACTTAGGATGACGTACTGTCTCAAGCTATGTTACGAATTCTGGAGATGGTCGTTGGGCCCAATACTAGTACTGTGTGTCGTAGGTCGATTACGGAATGACTCTGGTCTAATGAGGCTAAGATTTTTAGGGGTATTACTGGAATAGCCCCTAATGTGGCTAAATATTGTATTATTGAGGCCATGGAGAGGATAATGGATGACCTCGACTGTACCCCCGAGCAAAAACTAAAGGGTGCAGTGTTACTGCTGCGAGTGGGGCCTATCAGTGGTGGCTTACAATCAAAGAGGGTACTTAGCCCAATCGGTTGACTTAGGAACTCTTCACGACCGCTTTCCAAGGAAAATATGTGAGCGCTAGTTATGTGGATGCCCAAAGGAGAGCAAATCTAACTTGACGCAGGGGGATAAGTTAGTGGCAGAATATGAGGATGAATTTTTTTATTGAGCCGCTATGCGCGTGGGATGGTGGCAACTGAATATGAGCATTGTGTTAGTTTAAAGGACAACCTCAGAGCTAGCCTACAGGTTTTGATAGCTCTATAGAGGGAGTGAGATTTTGCTACTTTAGTAGATAAGGTGAAGATCGTTGAGGATGTGAAGCGCGCTGAGCGCCAGAACCGTGAAAAGGAAAGAAGTAGGAACAAGAGGGATTCAGAGCCCTCAAGTTCTTTTCTGAGGCCTAAGAAAAAGCCAGAGTCAATAGGCCGGTCAGAGTTGGGACCCTTGTTGCTATTACTGGACCGTAGCTCTGTGTAGATTGTGGGAGATGCCATCAGGGCGAGTGCTAGAAAAGGATTGGGTCATGTTTGAGATACAGATCATTGGAGCATCGTATTAGAGATTGTTTGCAAGGGCCCGATCAGATACGAACGACCGATATGGATACTGTTCAACCATCGAGGGGTGTTCAACAGCCACCGAGAGGTCTTGGCCCGGCCAGAGGTGGTAATTGTATGGATCATGGTCAGAGGGCACCTGGCAAAGGTACTGGTCATACTGAGGTGAGGCAGCCAACTCTGGTTTATGCTGCACGTCACTGAGATGATGGAGATACCCCAGATGTTATCACAGATACGTTTTTTATCCGTAATGTACCTTATACTACATTGATTGATGTTGGATCCACCCATTCCTATATAGCATGCACTGTATCTGAGACTTTGGGTATAATGGTTGAGAGCACTACCAGTGAGGTTACTGTATTGAGTCCATTAGGGCAATTAGTAAGGGTAGATAAATTGTTCAGAGATGTACCTTTGGAGGTTCAAGGAACCATCTTTTTGGAAAATTTTATGGAACTCCCTTTTGGAGAATTCAACTTAATACTGGGTATGGATTGGCTGGTGAAACATCGGGTAAACTTGGACTTGCTACTAAACGAATGGTACTAAAAACTGCGGAGGGTGACGAGGTAGTTGTAATTGGGGAGCATCGAAATTATTTGATAATGTAATATCTGTATTAAAGGCCAAAAAATTGGTTTATAAAGGTTATGAGGCGTATTTAGCCTACATCGATGTTTCAAATTCTGAGATTTCGTTTGTTAGGGATATCAGAACAGTTAAAGATTTTTCGAATGTTTTTCCTGATGAGCTGTTTGGGTTACCTCCAGACTGTGAAGTTGAGTTTGGGATTGAGCTCCTGCCTGGTATAGCTTCGGTGTCCATCACCCCTTATAGAATGGCACCGAAAGAGCTTGTGGAGCTTAAAGCTCAGATTCAAGAGTTATTAGATCGAGGGTTCATCTAACCTAATATGTCTCCGTGGGGAGCACTAGTTTTGTTTGTGAAAAATAAGGATGGGTCCATGCGCTATGCATCGATTACCGACAATTGAATAAATTGAATATTAAGAATAAGTACCCCCTACATGGAATTGATGATCTATTCGATCAGTTTCGAGGAGCTTCAGTTTTCTCTAAGATTGATCTCCGATCGGGGTACCATCAACTGAGGGTCAAAAAGACTAATGTTTACAAGATAGCATTTAGGACTCGATAAGGTCATTACGAGTTTCTTGCGATGTCGTTTGGACTGACGAATGCACCAACGGCTTTTATGGATCTGATGAATCGAGTGTTCCAACCTTATCTTGATCGATTCGTAGTGGTGTTTATTAATGACATTCTGGTGTATTCGAGAACTGAATATGAACATGATGCACATCTCTGAGTGGTTCTGCAAATTCTGAGGGAGAAACAACTGTATGCCAAGTTTAGTAAGTGTGAATTCTGGTTGCAAGATGTGACATTTTTGGGTCATGTAGTATCTGTCGAAGGGATTAGGGTCGATGCTCAAAAAATTGGAACAGTTCTGGACTAGAAGCCACCTAAGACGGTATCTAAGATTTGTAGTTTTCTAGGACTGACAGGGTATTATAGACGTTTTGTTGAGGGGTTTTCATTGATTATTGTACCTTTGACTAAGTTATTGCGCAAGGGTGTGCCATTTAACTGGACTGATTGAGAAGCTTAAGAAAGTTTTGACTAAGGCCCCTGTTTTTATACAGCCAGAGTCTGGGAAAGAGTTCATTATTTACAGCGATGCATCACATGTTGGTCTGGGATATGTGTTGACACAAGATGGTAAGGTCGTAGCATATGCATCTCGCCAACTTAAGATGCATGAGATAAATTATCTGATGCATGACTTAGAGTTGGCTGCAGTGGTTTTTGCACTAAAAATTTGGAGGCACTACCTGTATGGTGAGAAGTGTATCATTTACACAGATCACAAGAGCCTCAAGTATCTCCTCACTCAAAAGGAGCTAAATCTTAGGCAAAATGGATTGAGCTGCTAAAATACTATGACTGTACGATCGAACACCATCCTCGTAAGGCCAATGTGGTGGTCGACGAACTAAGCTGTAGGGCTATGACTGATCTAAGGGCGATGTTTGCTCATCTCAGCTTATTTGATGATGGTAGCTTGTTGGCTGAGCTCCAAGCTAAACTGACGTGGATTAAACAGATTAAGGGTAAACAATTGAAGGATGAGTCACTGGGATCTCGATTCTAGTAGATTGAAAGTGGTATCACATCAGATTTTAGACTGAATAGCGAAGGGGTACTCTATTTCCATGGGAGAATCTGTGTACCGAAGGATACTGATTTGAGGCAGTCTATACTGCAAAAGGCGTATAGTAGCCCTTATGCTATGCATCCTGGCAAAAATAAGATGTACCGAGACCTTCGTGAGTTATATTGGTGGTCGGGTTTTAAGTGAGAGGTTACCGACTTTGTGAGTAAATGTCTAACCTACCAGCAAGTTAAGGCTTAACATCAGTTACCTTCAGGGTTACTTCAACCAGTTAAGATTCCACTTTGGAAGTAGGAGAGAGTGACTATCGACTTCATTAGTGGGCTACCCCTAACGTCTTTTAAGAAGGATTCAGTTTAGGTTATTGTGGATCGATTGACCAAATCTGGTCATTTCATACCAGTTCGAACCGATTACTCGTTGCATAAGCTGGCTAAGCTATATGTGTCTGAGATTATGAGACTGCATGGGGTACCAGTTTCTATAATATCTAATAGAGATCCTCACTTCACGTCTCAATTCTGGAAGAAGTTACATGAGGCTCTGGGTACAAGGTTAGACTTCAGTACTGCGTTCCATCCTCAGACAGATGGTCAGTCAGAGAGGGTGATTTAGATACTGGAGGACATGTTAAGGAGTTATGTGATAGACTTCTGAGGCAGTTAGGACGATTACTTGCCACTAGTGGAGTTTGCGTATAACAATAGCTACCAGTCTAGCATACAGATGGCACCTTACGAGGCATTTTATGGTCGTAGGTGTCGTACTCCTTCATGTTAGACTGAGTTATTTGAGCGGCGTGTTCTAGGCCCTGAGTTAGTTTCTGATACTGAGGATAAAGTTAGACTAATTCGGGATTGACTAAAGGTGGCATCGGACAGACAGAAGTCGTATGTGGATCTGAAGCATAAGGGGATTGAGTATTCTGTGGGGGACTTCGTGTTTCTGAAGGTCTCACCATAGAATAAAGTACTTAGATATGGGTGAAAGGGCAAGTTGAGCCTTAGGTTCATTGGGCCCTACCGCATATTGAAATTTGTGGGACCAGTTGCACATCAGTTAGAGTTGCCTCCAGAGTTGAACTGGATTTACGATGTGTTCTAGGTCTCTATGTTGAGGCGCTACCGCTCTGATCTTATGCATATTATTTCACTAAGGAGATTGAGGTTAAACCATATCTAACTTTGAAGAGGAGCCAGTTCAGATTTTAGAGCATGATCTAAAAGTGTTAAGGAATAAGTCTATCCCACTAGTTAAGGTACTATAGCATAATCATAGTTCTGAGGAGGCCACGTGGGAACCCGAGGAGGCAATGCGATAACAATAGCCTCATCTATTTTGATCAGGTAAATTTCGAGGCAAAAATTTTCTTTTAGGGGGTTAGAGTTGTAATGTCCCAAATCTTAAATAATTGTTTTTATAAGGTTGTGACACAACTGTGTGTTTGCTTCGGTGGTTAAGTGTTCTGGGATGTCTTGGGTTCAAGCCTTGGCTTGTGTAAAATTTTGTTTTTCCTTGAATAAACCCTATCTCTAGTCAGTAGGCTTCTTAAATAAATGTTTGTATTTTATGAAAGAAAGGGCCTGCTGGTCTAGGGGATAAGTGGCATGTTACCTATGTCTGAGGTCTAGAGTTCGAGTCCTGCCTGGCGCAAGGGAGTATTTTATTTTGCTGCCCTTGCCGTGTGAGTAGTAGAAGTTGACCGAAACACTGCTGAGTGGAGTGGGGTCTGAATGGGTGGTTGAAGAGATTATGGTGGAGATATTTTAGGAGGAAATTTTGGATGTTGAGGTGGTGGAGAAGTTGTGCCGAATTTTAACTTTAGGCACTCAGAATTCGGCTAGGGACTATCAGACTTTTGCATTTTGGTTCTTTTCTCCCTTGATATCAAATTCTGCATCTAGTGTTACCTTATTTTTCTTTCATCGGGTTCTTTCATTTTACTCTTCTTGGGGCCGATTGTAGCAAAGAATCTTTCATGCTTTGACAAGTTTTTCTCTCAGTTTCTTTTCTTGATCGAACTACTCCATATTATCCCTCCCTCATTCGATTTGTTGTTTGACCAGAAACCTTCTTTTCCCTTCTCTACTCTTTTTCCCTATCTCAATCGTTGCTCTCTTAGACTAAATACTCTTTTCTTTCCTCCTTAAACCTTTGTCGAATCCCTGTTAGCTCTCTCAATCGATTTTCAGTCGTCACCACCTCCTTTTGTGTATTGGTCGAATATCCCTTGTCTCCTCTCCCTCTCTACTCTTTCGACTTTCTTCAAGTTTCCCTCCTACATTGCTAGCCAAATACCCTCTTCTCTTGTGGTCGAATCTCTCTCTTCACTCGATAAGGGGTGTGATTGTACCATCTCATGCCTCGATTTTAGGGTGTGCTTTTGGAGGCCAAATACTTCTATCTACCATTCTTAGTTCCACGTTTCGGTAAGTTGTTTCACTTGGTTCAAGTTATTTGTGTTTATGGTAATGGTTGACAAGATTCGGCGGTAATGTAGATTTTTTCCAGGGATCTTGAAGTCAATCTTGGTTAGTGGTTTAAGGTAGATAAACCACATTCGTTCAATCAAGGCAGGTAACAATTCCCATTTTGGGATTAAGTGTTAATAAGAGGGTGTTTAACCCTAGTGATTAAAGGACTGATGGACTGTTGTAATTGAATATAGGTTTGGTGCTCATGGGCTTCTACGCGTTTTCGCAAACAGGTGTGTAATCACACTGCTACAATATTAAATCGGCAAAAGCTAAAATAGAGGACCATTGACACTACATGAACGTGCGCTTGATTATGTGGTAATCTGAACGTGTAAACGTGGGCGTAAGACCATTAAGGCTAGCCATGAGCGATTTCATGGTCTGAGGCCGATTTGGCCCATGGTGGTTGAAACGGGCTGTGTGGGCCCTACACGGGTAAAATCGCATGGACATGTGGCCAATATTGGGCCAGCCTATGCAGTTCACAAGGCCAAGGCCATATATGGCCTATATGGGCCACTCAAGCGTTTGGGCCCACATGGGCCCGCATTTTGAGCTTTGGGCCCATTTTCACTGTTTGACTGTTAAGGTTGCACGGGTCACCCTAGACTACTGTGGACCTACTGTTGGGTCGGTAAGTATACCTAGATCCCAAAAATTGATAAAATGACAGTTATGCCCTTATGTGCTAAAATGACTATTATGCCCTTATGAGATATATGACTGATTGAGCATGCTATTTTATATATTTTGCATACATGTATGATATTACGATATTTTGCATGGGGTGAGTTTATTATGATTGGAGGAAGTGTATTGTACTGGCAGCTCTGCTGCAAATACTGTTTAGTGCCGCAACCGGTGCTATTTTGGAGTGTAGGGATGGGTGGGTTAATTTTATCCCCACATGGAGTGTAGGGCTGGACGGAGTGGAGTGTAGAGGCTAGTTGGGTAGGATTTCTAATTGCATATCTGTACTATTACTGTTACCGAAATAGGCTAAGGCCCACACTGATACTGATACTGTACTGGGCTAAGGCCCTAACGGAAACTGAATTGTTATTGATATGGGCTTAAGCCCAGACTGTATTTGCCTACTACATGATTGACTGTATGTTTTTAAGGGATTACACACTGAGTTTCGTAAACTCATCCTTCTGTTTGTCTGTGTAGGTAATCCCCAGTCTTAGCCGGGTCAGTGCTACGAGGGACTCAAAGGTGGCCACACAACCGCTTGGACTTCTTTATTAAATTTTAAATTACAAGTATATTAATTTGGGTATCTTTTTACGTAATAAGGCCTCTATAAATTTTTAATCTTTAATTTGGGCTTTTGATTATTTTGATTCATAGCTACTAGCAGTTGTATAAGACACGTTTTTGAAAAGACTAATGTTTTCCAAAAATACCAAGAATATGTAAGTGTTTAAGAGCTTCCGCAAGAGACAACGTTTTAAAAATTAAAGACGTTTTAACATGAGTAACATTTTATGAGCGACATGTTTCAAAAACATCATTAAGAACACGTGACAAAGGTAAATATAGAAAAAGGGTTTTCTTTCGATATCAAGCTCTGTGAAAAACACTCTTATATGACATCACCAAATTCAGCCATAATGTCTAGGCCGGGTTTGAGGTGTTACACGAGTAACCACAACACCTGCCGAAAAACTCAGCCACCGGTAGAACGTATGGACCAGCACCCAAAACATAATAACCCTTAATGACATGTCATTTGTATCCTATCTATTCCTAAGGTTCAACCGAAATTTATACATTGTTAATAACTCGTCGAGAATTTATGTGGCATCATATCATCATAATTATATCAGTCAAGCATTCAAACACATATAATTTAATACTTATTAAACATACAAACTCACTTACGGATGAAAATGAACGTTCAGTCCACAACTTTATCTTTTCCTCGATCTAAATCCGTACGTTTATTTTCTTGATCTATATAATCAAATTTAACTTATTTAAATATCATTCTATTCAATTGAATCCAAAATTCATATTATGGCAAAATTACTATTTTGCCCCTAAACATTTTACTTCTTTACAATTTAGTCCCTAGGCTCGTAAAATGAAATTCATTCAATTTTTCCCTACCCAAGCCTTGCCGAATATTGTACATATTCACACTTTTACCACACAATTTATCACATTTCTCAATTTAATCCCAAATTTGCAATTTCATTCAAAATCACTTACAACCATTAAACTTCAAAACACATACACATTCAACAGTGGCAAAATTCAAACAACTTAATAGTTTTGCAAATTAGTCCCTTGGCTAGCTAGATTAAGCTACAACAACTCTAAAAACATAGAAATCATTAAAAACCGAGCAAAAATGTACTAACATACACTCCCTCTAGCTAGCCGAATTCAAGAACCCTAAAAATGGCTTTATTTCCTTCAATTTTCGTTGGTAGAGAGCTTTGGAGAAGATGAGTACATTATTTCCTTTATTTTTTTTAGTTTAATTTGCTAATTACTAAACTAACATTTGTTTTTAACTTTAAAATTCACCTATTTAATGTCCATCTTTGTCCACTCAAATAAACAATGGTCTATTTACCATTCAAGTACTCATACATTTAAGTTCTTTAGTTATTTAGTGCCTTTAGCCTATAGAACTTTAATTTTGCACCTTTTGCAATTTAGTCTTTTTCATCAAATTGAACAAGCAAACAATAAAATTTCTTAACAAAATTTTATACCATCATACTACCATGCTGTAAACCTCAAAATAATAATAAAATAATTATTCTAATTTCACAAAAAACGGGCTGTTACAACTCTCCCCACTTAGGAATTTCTGTCCCTAAAAATCTTACCAGAAAATAGGTTAGGGTACTATTTTCTCATAGCTTCTTCGGTTGCCATGTAGCTTCTTCAATACCATGATGCTTTCAAAGAACCTTCACTAAATCTATGTTTTTGTTTCTTAACTCTTTAATCTCTCGGGCCAAAATTTTGATCGGTTCTTTGCTATACGACATATCAGGATGAATTTCAATCTCTGCCGGAGCAATTATGTGTGATGGGTCCGATCAATACCGTTGTAACATTGAAACATGAAACACATTATGAATCTTTTCCAACTCTAGAGGTATGTAACACCCCGTACCCGAGACCGTTACCGGAGTCGAACACAAGGTGTTAACGGACTTAGTTCATTTATTGACACAGTTCATTTTAAAATTTCCAGACAAGCTAGCCAACTGCCTCACAGTCACTTTAAAAATCATATCTCGAGTTCCAAAACTCGAAAACTGATTCCGTAAATTTTTCCTGAAACTAGACTCATATGTCCATCTAAAAATTTTTTTCTAGAATTTTTGGTTGGGCCAATTAGTACAGTTTATTAGTTAAAGTCTCCCCTGTTTCAGGGTTCAACTACTCTGACATTCATGCATTACGACTTAGATATCTCCCTGTACAGAACTTCAATACTTATGCTGTTTGTTTCTAATACAACTAGACTCAAAAAGGAATCTATAAATATAACGCATGACTTCTAATTATCTCTGGTTGATTTATGGTAAATTTTCAAAATCAGAACAGGGGATCCAGAAAACGTTCTGGCCCTGTTTCACGAAAACTTAAACATCTCATAAAATACGGCTCATATGGTCGTTTCGTTTCTTTCATATGAAAATAAAC
Organism: Gossypium hirsutum; assembly: GCF_007990345.1. NCBI lineage: Eukaryota > Viridiplantae > Streptophyta > Magnoliopsida > Malvales > Malvaceae > Gossypium > Gossypium hirsutum. The sequence continues at coordinate 38,080,934 of NC_053433.1, forward strand.
TCATCAATATTCGATTACATAATTTATTCACTATTTAATTCCATTCCTACTATTTTTAGTGATTTTTCGAACTTATGTCACTGCTGCTGTCAGCATCTATTTTAAGGTAAATTTTACTATTTCATAAATTTCCATGAATCAAATAGCAAATAGACATACATTATTACCAAGGGTAATCTTGATTAGCCATGACGTACGTAGCACCAATAGGACCATGATTGGCCATTCCAATGGCTAGTCATTACTAGACATTTCCACACCACTTAATAACCATATCACAAGACCATAATGTTATACTTCGAAATATACGAGCCATTTTCGCATGGCTATACGAATACACATTACCAAAGGGTACTTAATTAACAACAAGGGTCAGCCCTATACATGCCATTTTCAAAATTGAACTAAAAGAGTACCAAAAAGCGGCTTAGATAGTGTGGATGACTTCGACTTTGACACCCCCGAGTCCGATAGCTGACGAACAAAATCTATAAAACAGAGAATCAAAATAACAGAGTAAGCATTTTAATGCTTAGTAAGTTCAAGTAATGAAATTATTTACGACTAAAGTATAGCGTTCATATGACTAAATGAATAGTTGCATATACGCATATTCCCAAAATCATACTTATTTCACACCTCAACCAGAATATTCAGACACAGGGGAATCAAACCTAACTAAGGCCGGAAGTTGTTAATCAATAGAGCGAATTCTATCAAAAAGGAATTAACTTTTCCGATGCATATACGAAACATACCTTATCGTTTGGATTTTATGAGCGCATTAATTGAAATTATTACAACAAGATCGCTCATTTCCTAACCCAAGTACCTTCGGGATTTAGCCAGATATAGCAACTCGCACAAATGCCTTCGGGTCTTAGCCCGGATATAGTCACTAGCACAAAAGCCTTCGGGACTTAGCTCGGATATAGCAACTCGCACAAACGCCTTCGGGACTTAGCCCAGATATAGTCAATAGCACAACAGCCTTCGGGACTTAGCCCGGATATAGTCACTAGCACCATGCCTTCGGGACTTAGCCCGGATATCATCCGAATAATCATGCACATATATCGATAAATCATGACACATCCATATTTCATTTTCATTACTAAAGCTCAAACACAAGACACTTATCAAACCTTGCCAATTTCGGCTCAATAGCCACATACATAGAGCATGATTTCGAGTGGCCTTCTAACATGATCTCTATACACATTCGGCTACCCGTCATAAGGTTAAACTAATCACCTCAATATATAATTCAAGTGGAATCATTATATCTCCGTTTATTCGTTATGCTTATATGTCATGACTTAATCAAATCATAAACTAAGTTTCATTACTCGAAGACTTACCTCGGATACTTGGTACAGTTGCGGAGTGGCTACTCGGTTACTTTCTCTTTTCCCTTATCTGAAATTGCCCCCTATGCTCTTGAGCTTAAGTTCAACAAATTTTAACTAGTCATTAATCGACTATTCAAGTATTACTTTCAGAATATAATACATATGGATTCGACTTTCACACATATAGATTATAGTAAGCTTTATAAAAATCAATAAATAATTCATTAGCAAATTTTCATTAATGTTTACAATATAATTACAATTTCCCTATAAGCTGACTTCCTGAGCAACAGTCACTAAAGTTTTTATAACTGGAGCTACGAAACTCCAAATCAATTGCCGTAACTTTTTCATGATAGAAGACTCATTTATCTATTATCCATAAAATTTTAAAAATTTTTAGTTTAGCCCAACAATACCAGATTTTTCTTAAAGTTCACCTTGTTTCACTGTTTGACTAAACTGACTATTCTTCACTACGAATCAATTTTCTCATTGTAAAGAATTCAAAATATGTTCTCGTTTATTTCATTTGAAACTAGACTCATTAAGGAGTCTAAGCATATAAATTTTATCTTAGGGCCATTTTTGTACAATTTATACTGATTTTTATAAAAACAGAACAGGAAATCTAGTAGTCATTTTGACTCAGTCCCACAATACTTCAAATATCTCAAGATCGGTAACTCTTTTGCTTTTATAGTTTCTTTTCTAAGAAACTAGACTCTTCAAGCTTTAGTGACATAATTTATTCAGCTTCTAACTCAACTCCTACAATTTATGGCAATTTTCCAAAATCACCTTACTGCTGCTGTCCCCAAGCAGATTATTACCAAATCAAATACTAACATTTGTATTTCACCTTAATAGCTAGCTTAGCAAACCTTAATTTAACATATAATTGTTCATAACACAATTAAAGCATCCTATCCATTCCATCAATTCAAAACACATACATTGCCCAATAATATCCAAAATCATATTCGGCCTTAGTGCACAACTTGTTAGTCGATTTTTCTCCATTTAGCAACTAATGCACATATGTGCTCATTTGTTAGACTCTACTTCACCTAACTACCATTTTTTTCCATCCAAATAACATGAACAACACCATTTCTTGAACATTTTCTCTTAACCGATTACTCATGTTACCAACAAGATTCAAAATTTGGACATGGGCTAACTCAGGGACTTAGTAACTAGCTTAATACATTCAACAATTTCAAAAGCTACCATGAATTACATACCTTATTTATACATAAATTTTCAAGGATTTCACAGTACTTACCTCTTCCTAAACATCAACCAAGCTGAACATGAAACAAGAGAATTCTTTTCTTCTCCCACCCTCAAGTCACGGCAAAGGAGGAACAAGGATGAGACAACTTTTGTTTTTTCCTCCCACTCACCTCATGTTCTATTATTCTTAATTCATTATTTTATTTTGTAACATAAAATTATTAGCACAAAATAATTATAATATGCTTTAGTCCATAACATGGCCGGCCACCATCTAGAATTTGGCCAATTTGACATGCAAGTACAAGCATTTTCTAACATGCATCAATAGGCCACTTTAACATTTGCCTAGCACATTTCTAAATTTTCTCACACAAGTCCTATTTAATAAAATTCACTTACAATTAACAAAATTCAAACACGAAATTTTCACACATGCATATATACATATAATAAGCATCAAATATGTCGGTTAATTATTTTTATGACTCGGTTTTGTGGTCCCGAAACCACTTTCCGACTAGGGTCACATTAGGGCTGTCACAACTCTCCCCCAATTAAGAAATTTTCGTCCCCGAAAATCTTACCGGTAAATAGGTTTGGGTATCGTTCTTTCATAGAGTTCTTGGTTTCCCAAGTAGCTTCTTCGACCCCGTGTTTGAGCCATAACACCTTTACTAACGGAAACCTTTTGTTTCGCAACTCTTTCACTTCACGAGCTAGGATACGAATCGGTTCTTCTTCATAACTCATATCGGCTTGAATTTCAAACTCGGAGGGATTTATTATGTGCGAAGGATCAGATCTGTAACGTCGAAGCATCGAAACATGAAAAACGTTTTGAATCCTTTCAAGTTCAGGGGGTAAAATCAACCTATATGCAACTGGACCAACTCGTTCGGAGATTTCATATGGCTCAATGAACCTCGGACTCAATTTGCCCTTACGGCCAAATCTGAGTATCTTTTTCCAAGGTGAAACCTTAAGAAACACTTTATCTCCCACTTGATACTCAATGTCTTTTCGTTTCAAATCCGCGTACGACTTCTGACGATCTGATGCTGCCTTCAGACTTTCATGAATTATCTTTACTTTCTGCTCAGCATCTTTAATCAAATCAACTCCGAAAATTTTACTTTCACCGAGCTCGGTCCAAAACAATGGTGTACGGCATTTACGACTGTACAAAGCCTCGTAAGGTGCCATCTTAAGACTTGATTGAAAACTATTGTTGTAAGCGAATTCAATCAAAGGTAAATACCGTTCCCATGAACCACCAAACTCAAGAATGCAACACCTCAACATATCTTCGAGTATCTGAATTATCCATTCAGATTGGCCATCAGTCTGAGGATGAAAAGCGGTGCTAAAATGCAGCTTGGTACCCAAAGCTTCTTGCAATTTCTTCCAAAATCGCGATGTGAATCTCGGATCTCTATCTAACACAATGGAAATAGGTACTCCATGTAACCTTACAATCTGAGATACATACATTTCAGCTAGCTTGTCAAGGGAATAATCCGTACGTACAGGAATAAAATGAGCTGACTTTGTCAGTCTATCAACAACAACCCAAATCGCGTCTTTCTTACTTGCCGATAATGGCAACCCAGATACAAAATCCATCGTGACTCGATCCCATTTCCATTCAGGTATCATGATCGGCTGAAGTAAACCTGTGGGCACTTGATGTTCCGCTTTCACTTGTTGACATATTAAACACTTCGAAACAAAATCGGAAATGTCTCGTTTCATACCATGCCACCAAAACTGACGTTTCAGATCGTTGTACATTTTCGTACTCCCCGGGTGAATTGACATTCAGCTACAATGAGCTTCGTTCAGAATTGTCGAAATAAGTTCTGAATTTCTTGGAACACACAAACGGCTTCTGAACCTCAAACAATCATCATCATCAATTTGAAACTCTGATTCCTTATTCGAAACACATTCAGCCCATTTTGCAACCAATTCATCATCGACTTTCTAAGCTTCACGAATTTGATGAATCAACAATGGTTTGGCCTTTATTTCTGCTACTAACACATTATCGGATAGAACCGACAAATGCACATTCATCGCTCGTAAAGCAAACAGTGATTTACGACTTAAGGCATCCGCAACCACATTAGCCTTTCCCGGGTGATAGTCAATGACAAGCTCATAATCTTTTAACAACTCGAGCCAACGTCTTTGTCGCAGATTCAAATCTCTTTGAGTCATCAAATATTTGAGACTTTTGTGATCCGAAAATACATGGCACCTCTCACCAAATAAGTAATGTCGCCATATTTTCAAAGCGAAAACGATGGCAGCTAATTCGAGATCATGGGTTGGATAATTTTTCTCATGTGGCTTCAATTGCCTCGACGCATACGCTACAACTCGACCTTCTTGCATCAATACACAACCCAACCCAAGTAAGGATGTGTCACTGTAAATGACAAACTCTTTGCCTGATTCAGGCTGCACTAGTACTGGAGCTTCAGTCAAATAAGCTTTTAGTTGATCGAAACTTTTCTGACATTTTTCTGTCCCTTCAAACTTAACATCTTTCTGAAGTAGTTTCGTCATTGGTGTGGCGATCATCGAGAAACCCTTTACGAACTGTCTGTAGTAACCGGCAAGTCCCAAAAAGCTCCGAACCTCAGTAATATTTCTCGGAGGCTTCAAGTTAAGTATGGCTGAAATTTTGCTCGGATCAACTCGAATACCCGATGCAGATACCACATGACCCAAAAAGCTAACTTCTCTCAACCAGAACTCACATTTACTGAACTTGGCATATAACTGCTTATCCCGTAAAATCTGCAACACTAATCTCAGGTGTTCAGCATGATCGGTTTCATTTCTCGAATAGACCAAAATATCATCGATAAACACAACTACAAATCGATCCAAAAACGGTCTGAAGATCCGATTCATCAAATCCATAAATACCGCAGGGGCATTAGTGAGCCCAAACGGCATCACTAAGAACTCGTAGTGACCGTATCTTGTTCTGAAAGCAATTTTGGGTATAGTCATATTTGACATGATTATCACGAGCTGAAGAACGTACTTCGAACATGAGTCATAATTGACAAATTATGGAACAAAGATAACAAGAAAACCGAATAAAGAAATCCAGAATAAAGAGATCCAGGATAAAGAAACCCAAGATACGATACAATGCCGGAGAATCGAAAACCAAAATCATAGAGAAAATACAAAATACCCCGATAATTCTTCAAAGAAAGAAAGTCCAGAAGAAAACATCATTTAATCCCACTGAAATCAAATATAACAAGAACAATATATCTTCCTATACATATATATCAGATGAAGCATAAAGTAGAAGAAACAGAATCATAATATCATATGTATTCTCTCATCAATTCTTATCAGACAAAATGAAATAGAATACCCGATGAAATAGAGCAATATAAATTATAAACCAGTCAGACTACCAATGCTTTCATCCAACACCAGAATTAAAAAGACATTCCCATATAACAAGAATTTCTTCAGAAGATCAATAGCCATAGAAATATTTCTGAGAACGGGTAAACACATAGAACGTCTCAAAAGAGACTGCTAAATCTATCCAGTCATAACTGTCACACTCAGATAGTTCACATTTCAATTATCATTTCCCCAACTAGTTCTGCCGTCACAAATTTCATATTAAACCATTCACTAAAGAAGGCCAGTTCTGAATAAATTTCGATTTACACTTTTCTCGACCTTGCACCTGAGTAATTTGATTTACCAAAGAGAATTCCTTCTCTAATTGGGATAGTGCATAACTCCAATAATCTTTACGTCAATCCGATACTTTACTGGCTTTGACTTTACTTATCAGCTCATTTTCAATCTCTGATCATACTTATAATTATTCTATCACTAAACTCTTTGGGTTCTCAACCGGAAACTTATTCAATACAAATCTCATGAAATTCCATTATAAGTACCACTTCGGCTAGGGGGAGGGGTTGTAGGACCGTTGACTTGACTTTTGTAACACCCCGAACCCGAGACCGACACCGGAGTCGGACACGAGATGTTAACAAACTTTGAAAAATTTTTCCAGACACTGCCCAGTCTGAGTACTAGTCGATTCAAAAATCATATCTTGAGTTCCACAACTCGAAAATCAGTTTTGTGATTTTTCCCTGAAACTAGACTCATGTCCCCACCTATGTATTTTTTTCTAGAATTTTTGGTCTGGCCAATTAGTACAGTTTATTAGTCAAAGTCTCCCATGTTACAGGGGTCGACTACACTGACCTTTTCCCATTACGACTTGGATATCTCTCTGCACAGAGCTTCAATACTGATGCCGTTTGTTTCTATGGAAACTAGACTCAGAGAGGAATCTGTACATATATGGTACGACCCCTAATTATCTCTGGTTAATTTATATTGAATTTCCAAAGTCGGAGCAGGGAATCCAGAAACCGTTCTGGCCCTGTCCCACAAAAATCTGATTATCTCTTAATATACTGCCCATATGATCTTTTCGTTACTTCCTCATGAAAATAGACTCATCGAGCTTCGATTACATAATTTATTCATCAATTAATTCCACTCCTACTATTTTTAGTGATTTTTTTCAATCTCATGACACTGCTGCTGCCAGCATCTGTTACGAAGGTAACTAGGTCCATTTCATGCCTACCCTTGATCCAACTCAATCGAACATTCGTGCCATCTTCGCATGGCTTAAAGTTTACATGCCAAAGTTCAAACACAACTTAATAGCTTATACATGCCAAAATGTTCTTCTAAGCCAACTAAGAAGAAAGTACCAAAACTTGCTATCCGGCGTGATGACTTCGATGACGGCCTGACCCCGCAAAAATAGATGAGTCCAAGCAACCTATAATGGGTGACAAGGAAACACCGAGTGAGTTTATAACTCAGTAAGTCATAAGCTATGCACTACCATCCATCAATAACATTATCACAAGAGAAAACAAAATGGAACGAGGCTAATTACTCCATCCATTCCGAACCATACCATAGTTCCTCCAACCTATCGATTCAATTTCATATCAATTCATGCATTCACGTTCCATATACTCATCAATAGGACATTGAAGCATTGTCATAAATCAATTTATTTTCGTTACAATCAAACGACTAAACGGCCTTTCACCCATCCTACGATAAATTTTATGTACGTGACTTCAAGTATATTTGTCACATAGGTTCAAACTTACCGAGCTCAACACCAAGTATAAGCATAGCACCTATTAGCCATGTACTCAAGACACTTACCCGATCCGCTGTCTGCGATCGACTCAATAGTGTCGCACACATAGTGTCCATAATGATTCACGAATGTATATTGAGCCCGCACACTCAGTGCTATATAATCAACTCGCACACTTAGTGCTATGTAATCAAATCGCACACTTAGTGCTACATAGTCAAACTCGCACACTTAGTGCCGCATGGTCAATTCGCACACTTAGTGCATCATATTCATTTCGCACACTTAGTGCAACATAGTCAAATCGCACACTTAGTGCTGTACAATTTAATTCCCGCGCACTTAGCGCCAATCTCATGGTCATAAATGGTTATATCCGCATGTTTAGTGCCGAGATCAACAACTCAGTACATCTTACCTCTTTTCTTTTCATTCAACAATTTCATCATCACATACGTACATGCATATATATATATGTATATTTATTCATTCCATTCAGCATCAATACATAAACATTATGACCATTTGAAATAATACCAACTACATGCTTAATGACTTACCTTGTGTTGGGTAAGACGGTTCCAACTCGGCTACTCGATGACCTTTTCTTTGCCTTTGCTCGATTCACCACCTTTAACTCCTTGAGCTAAATCAAACAAATTTGACTCATTAAAGTCTCATTTTGCTAGCTTATGGCCGAATATGACAAGGAGTTTGATGGGTCATATGGCCACCTTTTAGCTCAAATACACAATGGTCATATGCATTTTTAATCACATCAAATGATTCAATACAATTCACTCGAACATCAAAAGAGAA